>NW_024715014.1:4470658-4484784 GCF_018991925.1 Homarus americanus
TTGTTAATTGAAAGGTCTGACCATCAAGTTGTATGCAGTGCCATCCATTCTATACTTGCCTTGGATGTTTAAGAATGAATGAACTTACGTAATACTTTTCCTCGCATCATGTGTGTGTACTAGGATTTCCTAGTTGTGTATTTTAGTGTCGTTTTTTTTAATTAACTTATTGTTTTATTGGTCCAGAGTTTTTTATGGATCATAATGTCTGTATTATTTGTATTCGTATGTAGTTAGTTAACTGTATTTTAATTTATTGTTTTATTGTTCAAGATTTTAATCATGGACCATAATGTATATTGTTTATATTCATAAAGCATGTATTTGTTGTGGTCAATAAAATATCTATCTATCAATCTATCTGACCTATATGGCTTACACCTTGTACAATTATTATTATTATTATTATTATTATTATTATTATTATTATTATTATTATTGGTAGTAGTATTACCATGTTTATTATTTTTCGTGTGTGTGTGGAGCTCACCCTACTCGAGTTCGCGCGTGTGTGTGTGTGTGTGTGTGTGTGTGTGTGTGTGTGTGTGTGTGTGTGTGTGTGTGTGTGTGTGTGTGTGTGTGTGTGTGTGTGTGTGTGTGTAATAGTGTGGTTTATTGAAAGGCTTGGCAGCCAGAGGCTGAAAATATACAGTTACATATTTGGGAATGGGTTGCGAGTTACAAATAATATACAAGTAACATAAGTGACACAAAATAAGACATATAATAACTAGATGTGGAAAAGCTCAAACTACAGTTCATTTCAACATAGTGACAGTGCAAGAAGTAGTATTTACTGGGAGTGAATACACTGGTTTAATACAAGTTATTGATAATTTTTACAATGGTTGGGACTGGGCTGTTCTTATAGCGATCAGTTCGTGCACTTATGGGCTGGATGCGGTTGTGGTGTCAAACAGCAATTCTCGGGCTAGGGATCTCAGGTGGTAGTAGGAGCCGGTGTCGAGGATGGTGTAGAAGCTTCTTAGCAAATTTGCAGATGTGGTCGTGGTGATGGTCAGTGAGTCGAAAGGGTCAGTGTGTTGAGCGCTTCTTGATATGTGGAGTAGGAAGGGAGAGAATAATTTTGCATGCCTCTTTTTGCACTTTTTCTGGAGTGTTTACGTTGTGTGGCATTTAGGGAGGAAGACCAGGTGGGGAAGGCATAGGTGAGCTTGGGAAGTATGAATGTTGTGTAAACACTGAGGAGCTCGTGTGCAGGAACTCCGAGGGACTTGAGTCGGCGGAGGAGGTGGAGACGGAAACTGGAGGATTTGATAACTTCACTGACGTGTGGTTTCCAATTTAGTTTGTTGTCTATGGTGACGCCGAGGAGCTTCGTGTGTGTGTGTGTGTGTGTGTGTGAGCCGTGACCATATACCCCGTCAACCTTCACGCCCCGGCCGTCCTCGACTCTCCCACAACAGTGATGATGAACTTGTCCCGTGAGAGCTCTACCTACTTACTGTTGCTCCTGACGTCACCCATTTACCTTTCTATACCTCCAGGAGTTAAAATATAATAATGTAAACAACATCAAGACGTAAACAACTTGTCATTCTCGGCTATTTTTAGGAATTTATTGATTTTTCAGTCTTTTATGTCTGTTAAAAGTACCTGACCTAACCTAACCAGTACCAGCAAGTAGACACGTACAGTACTGTGGGCTCCTGTCAGCTGCACCAACGCTACTGCTCTCCCCGTGCTGCTCTGGTGAGACTGTCAACAAGAACGTCCTAAGAGCTTCACCCACTCAAGACACGCTAACTTTATGAAGACAAGACGTGGCAGCTGCCAGTCTGCTGATATTATCAAACTTTTTAGGTAAGAATTTATCCAGGAACTTTTGATAACATCTGCGTCTCTGAAACACCTGTCATTATGAGACCCACTGTGTGTGTGTGTGTGTGTGTGTGTGTGTGTGTGTGTGTGTGTGTTATACAGTCAGTGTGAACAAATTACAAGAATTAATAAAGTTTCAGATCTTGTACAGGTGAGTAGCTACAATAAGTGTTAAGTATGACTCACTTAGTGAATGGTACTCAATAACTCTGGCAGATGAAGCACCTAAATGAAAAACTAACAACACCAACAAACATTCCCTCAGAAGCAGTAGTCTTTATACAGGTTCTTAAACTATGAAATTCAATTCATTTTGTTTATTATTGAACTGCTGCTTTATGTCGAGTTACAATCTAACAAAACCGACAAGTGTGAATATAATCGAAAGAAAACACCGAGTTGGTAAGACACAAGCCAAGAAAGACTCGACCACAACGGCGTAAGATACGATACAGTACAACATCTGATGACTCACAACTGCTGTTAATTGTGGTAAAACTGTGGAATGATTGACAACGAGAACAAATTCTATAATGTGACTGGCAGCCATTACAATCTAGATCTCTATTACCAGGAAAAAGAATTATGTCTGTAATATTGTAGTTATGTTTCACCACAGAGTCCGTACATGAACACTCCTGAAGGTGAACTTTGTGTAGCAACACAGTCAACCTTGAGAACACGAGAGATCTAAACATAATTCATTTCAGTGATTTCCTCTTAACAGATTCGGATCCACGTTCAGCCACCTGCGACAACTTTGTGGTGTCACATAAACAGACAACTAAGAGCTGTCAAACTCCACGAACGTCACTGTATTTTCTAACAAAACAATACGTCATTTAAACTTCATCTACGAAAGTTATACGAACTAAAGCTTG
Source organism: Homarus americanus (assembly GCF_018991925.1). Lineage (NCBI taxonomy): Eukaryota > Metazoa > Arthropoda > Malacostraca > Decapoda > Nephropidae > Homarus > Homarus americanus. Next base: position 4,473,382 of record NW_024715014.1, read on the forward strand.
ATTTGCTCTATTAAGGCATTTTAAAAATAATTGAAATAACGTGTGAGCAAACTTTTATCATGTACCAGCGAGGGAGGAACGACCTCTGTCGCTAGTGTGTAGATGTAAGGGGGTGCCCAATAAACTAGCCCCCTCGGGGGCAATCTAAAAAAAATCTAAACAGTACCAGTGCGCGGACCAGCTGCTGAGGCCACACTACCAGGCCACGATAACCGACTCACTCACTTATGGTGTGCAGTAATAATATAACCAGACACAGTAGCCAGCCACTACACCCACACCACTACCTGACACCTGTACAACACCTCCTCAACCACCGACATCACCCATGAGCCAAACACTGGACAACAAACAACAATCAGCTCCAACACACCACAGGTTTTGCTCACTACGGACCGTCGGCTTCTCAGTAATCACAAGGAAAACATTATCACAAAAGACCAACAACACCCAAACAGCTATTATAAACACGAATTATTTATAACCTACAACTAACAACCCACGACCAAGCGCCAAACAGCCAATTACGTGATGCCTTGAACAACGGGTAACGACCGATCGCTGTAATAAACTAATTGCAACCATCACGGGGGAGCTTGGTAGTTAACGGCCTGTTAGAGTAAAAGCCAAGAGTAAACCGTGCAGTAACAACCTCCCTCGGCCCGTTAACACCACAACCCGTGTAGCACAGACTTGCCACATGTATCTTGCCTCCACTTGTGATACACATACATACTCAGACACGTGTGATACAGGTGTGTACAGTTGAGACTAACCCGATGATACACAAACAACATCTTGACACATTGAGAAATAAATCAACAGATAAGGTCGAGACGTGATACATGTGTGTGTGATACATAAGAGAGAGACACATAAATCTTCAGGGGATCCAGGCGAGGTTAACACACAAACAATACATTGACACCGATAAGAATGACAAGTGATCTATATACACGACATTGAAAGAGATTATATAAGTCTTAATATGGCCGCGTCAAGGATATATATTTAAAGTCCTGTGAAAGTTTTGACCAGCAAGAGACTATAATTAGAATATAGAAGGCTGAGGGGACGTCCTTCAGGGCTCCTGCAGTGATCGAGGATACCAGAATTATGTTGAAGTGACGTGTAATACCCTAGGGATGCCAGCAATCAACTACCAAGACCTTCTGCCCACCACACTACACCACACCAAACCACCACCACCTTACCTACACTAGCATCACCATAACCACCACAACGCCAACACCACAATTCTACCTACAACACCAACGCCAACACCACAACACCAACGCTACCACCACAACACAACACCTACACCCCAACAACACCACCTACACCATCTTCACCACACTGCCCCCCCCCCTCCTCCCGTGTGCCCCTGTGGGTGAGGGATCAAGAGGTCACACGGCTGATATTATACAACAAATTAATAAACTGGACAGCTTACCAACTGGTGTTTAAGGGCGAATATGCTGAAGAGACTAGCAAGACCCGGCTAGTAGGTGGGTGGTGGGGGGTGGAGTAGTGATAGTAGAGTGAGTGGTGAAACCAAATGAGTAATTGAAGTGGAAGTGAATTGGTGGGGGAGTGGAAGTGGAAGTAGTGAAGTGAGTGGAGTGGTGGGGAATGGTGGTGGGGGGTGGAATGGTGGTGGGGGGTAGGTGGGTGGTGGGGGGTGGGTGGGTGGTGGGGGTGGGTGGGTGGTGAAGTAGGTGGGTGGTGGGGTGTGGGTGGGTGGTAGGTGGAGTAGGCGCAGGGAGTGGGTGGGTGGTGGGGAATGTGGAGAATGTGGAGTGGTGGGGAAGTGGAGTGGGTGGTGGGGGGTGGGTGGGTGGTGGGTATGGGTGGTGGTGGGGGGTGCCAGGTGGGTGGTGGGGTGTGGGTGGGTGGTGGGGTGTAGGTGGGTGGTGGGGTGTTGGTGGGTGATGGGGGAGGCTCACCCAGCCACATCCAGGTGAAGGCTGGCCTCTTCTTCCACTCAACTCAACTTTCTCCACAATTACACAAATCCTGTTTTAATATTTTGTATGTTTGTCTTCTTGTATAGTCCAGTGTTCACAATACACTACAGTAGATAGTTAATCAATAGTGTTTGAGTGTGTTGGGGAGAAGTGTGTTTACTACTACTACGACTACTACGACTACTACTACTACTACTACTACTACTACTACTACTACTACTACTATAATAATGATAATAACGATAACAGCAGCAATAATAATAATAATAATAATAATAATAATAATAATAATAATAATAATAATAATAATAATAATAATAATAATAATAATAATAATAATAATAATAATAATAATAATAACTATCAGAAGACCTCACCCCCTTCACCTCACACAGCTCCTTCCCTGAGCTGCCTTCCCTCCACCCGTCACCTGTCGTCTGATAAACAGGTGTCGTCTAGTTAATGGTGAACAAAGACTCACCTGTGATGCCTCCTCACTCATTACCTTCTTGTGTGTACCGAGACTGACAACATCACAAGCTGCCAAGGCCATTTGTTCTCAATATTATTTCCTTTTGGCCATTTGCCTAAACAAGGTCCGTCAAATCACGAAAAAAAAGAAGTAATTTTCCATATTTTGTCTTGGCCATTTTGCTATAACCGTAAGTGAGGGTAATGACTCATGGTCTGGGGTGTATGACTCATGATCACCAGGGGTGTATGACTCATGGTCTGGGGTGTATGACTCATGGTCTGAGTGTGGCTCATGGTCTAGAATTGTATGAAGCTCATGGTCTGGGTGTATGACTCATGGTCTGGGGTGTATGACTCATGGTCTGGGGTGCATGACTCTCATGGTCTGGGTGCATGAAAGCTCATGGTCTGGTGTATGACTCGTGGTCTGGGGTGTATGACTCATGGTCTGGGTGTATGACTCATGGTCTGGGTGTATGATGACTCTTGGTCTGGGGTGTGATTCATGGTCTGGGGTGTATGACTGTGGTCTGGGGTGTATGACTCATGGTCTGGGGTGCATGACTCATGGTCTGGGGTGTATGACTCTGTGGTCTGGGAATTTGTGTGGCGCTCATGGTCTGGGGTGTATGACTCATGGTCTGGGGTGTATGAGCGCTCATGGTCTGGGGTGTATGACTCATGGTCTAGATTGTATGACTCATGGTCTGGGGTGTATGACTCATGGTCTGGGGTGTATGACTCATGGTCTGGGGTGTATGACTCATGGTCTGGGGAGTGTATGACTCATGGTCTGGGGTGCATGGCTCTTGGTCTGGGGAGATTGCATGACTCATGGTCTGGGGTGTATGACTCATAGTCTGGGGTGTATGACTCATGGTCTGGGGTGTATGACTCATGGTCTGGGGTGTATGACTCATGGTCTGGGGTGTATGACTCATGGTCTGGGGACAAGTCAAAAGATAAGAGGAAAAAATAAATGTGAATTATCTCAGACGTTTAAATCACCAATCTAAAAAATTCACTCACTAAATCACCAATCACAAAAGTCAGTCTCTAAATCACCAAGTATCTCACTCACCACTCAAAAAAAACTCACTAAATCACCGACCTCAAAAATCACCAACCACTCCACTACAAACACCTACATGCAATCACCATCTTTCACATAAATCACAATTACTCACGCAATAACTGACTGACCTATCCACTTTGCTCCGTTACAAGTCACACAAGTTGATTGGCTATACTACTTAGGTTACATCAACAGTTCCTAGATATTTATTTTTTCACTGACCAACTAACGATCATTTACCTTCTATAAACGCTAATGGTTGCTGACGACGCTAAAGGTGAACCGAAGTCAGTAAATTAAGGTCAACTGTTTTACCCACTGTAGTGTTATGTTCGTTGTCTATTTTAGGAAGTTGAAACACTATATTTGTGTTATTTATTTCACAAAGTTTAGATATTCTTACGACAGCCTCAGGACTTAAAAAAAAAAGAAGCAGATTGTGAACTATCAAGAATGAAACTGTATCAAAACAATGATTCTCTTGGCGTGTAGTTTATCATCATTACGTTATAAATCAGTCAAGGTGTAACCCCCCCCCCACCACCCCACCCCTTACATCATGATCGCCTTAAGTCACACCTACAGGGGAGGCCTTCCAGGGTTTAATACTCACCCTTGTCGTCAATACTCCACTTATCTAAATATTTACTGAAGATCGTAATAAGAAGGGGCTAGAGGCTGGGTGCTAGGGGCTGGGGGCTGGATGCTAGGGGCTGGGGAGGGGGTCAATACTCCCCTGAGTTTACTGCACTAGAAGGTCTTCACTGAGGGGTCGATAATTCCTCAAGTCTATAGTGAGGTTAGTAGTGGGAGTTAAGAAGAGGCAGTAGTTAATACCTTCCTGAAGTTTACACAAAGTCGTAATGGGGGTCACTGGCGGGGTCTTCACTACGGGGTCAATACACTGTAGGGTCACCCAGGGGGGAGGTCAACACTAGTAAGGGTTACCACCACAGGGGCTCATACTCCCTCTCAAGGATCACACTATAACTCAAGTGTTAGGTTAGGTTAGGTTAGGTTAGGTGCTGGTATATACAATACTCAGCCACACTAACCTTAATTATCCAGGTATAAATTAATTTACACCTCGCTGGAGTCCGTGGTTTATTGGGCAGGTTAATTACTACGATAGATTAAATTTCTCAGCGGGAGCCTTCGACCTGCCTGTGTAAGGAAGTCAAGTACGGCGGCTGGAATGATTCTAAGATGTTTTTCTCCTCGTAACTAAGAGCAAGAGAACACATCCACGTTACGGCGCCTTTACTGCACTTCCAAGTTATTTGGTTTCTCAACTTTATCTGTCGTAACTTATGTGGGACAGTCAAGATATACTCACACATCACCAGTTAGCAGGTAAAATTCAACTTACGATCCTCTCACAATCTATTTTTGTATCGTAACTTGAGGGAAACAGAGAGAGGTGCCTTGACTTCTCACATCAACACTTAAGAGGATAATTTACTGAGAGAAACTTTGAGTGTTTAAGCCCGGGGTTGGTGTTGGCGGCTTGTCTGGTTTTTTCATTGTCTGTTTTATTACCTGAAGTGACTTAGTTTACCTGACCTAATGCTGTGTCTGGGCCGAGTGATAAGGACCATGGCTCACTGTAGACTGTCTCAGTGTCACGACCATGGTTCACTGTAGCCTGTAGAATAAGTAACACTGCTACGACAACATTACTACGAGTTACGTAGGTCGTTGATAAACACAGTATTGTTATTAATCTTATTTAGAACTGTCATGTAGTTTACTTTGTTAATCTTCTTACATGGACAGCTTGTCAACATCGTGCCTAACGGACCTAACCTAACCAAACTAACCTAACCAATAAGCAGCCACACGTAAGAACACCAAACGACTTCGACTGTGTGGACCGACTCGCCTTTGTGATATCTGATCATTCTTGTTGTCACATCACCTGGCTTGTCTTACCGTCGACGACCAAGTATAGTGTTGCATGACTTGTGGTGACCAGGTATAGTGTTGCATGACTTGTGGTGACCAGGTATAGTGTTGCATGATTTGTGGTGACCAGGTATAGTGTTGCATGACTTGTGGTGACCAGGTATAATGTTGGATGGCTTGTGGTGACCAGGTATAGTGTTGCATGACTTGTGGTGACCAGGTATAGTGTTGCATGACTTGTGGTGACCAGATATAGTGTTGCATGACTTGTGGTGACCAGGTATAGTGTTGCATGACTTGTGGTGACCAGGTATAGTGTTGCATGGCTTGTGGTGAAGATGTTACCTGTAATTTGTACTTTTCTCTTGATATTTTAAATTTAAAGGAAAAAATTAATAATAAATCTCACTATTAATAAGATTCATAAATGACTCCTAATCCATGTTCCCGTTTTTCACACCTATGACAAGTTATAATCACAACATGGGAGACTATACTGTGCACCCTTCACTTTGTTTCCTGTCAATACACGGAAATATTGCTGGGAAATTCACTGGGAAATAGACGTGCCACAATTACAAGCAGATTATCAATGGACCTTACACACTTCCCCTTGTTACCAGTCAATATAATTATGATATGTGAGGGTAGTTCTTCAAGAGACAACCAGACAACTTCCTTCTACAGGTTCTTGATAAACTAGGCTGTAGTGGCTATGGTTTGGTCGTCCGGGAAGTATGATGGAAGACTGTGTGCTGTAGGAGCCTTGAAGCATAGAGAACTGGTACATGAGAGGCATTAAGTGTTGTCACCTTACCTGTGACCCGGGCCACACCTGAGTCCTCACCTGTATCACAAGAACAACGCCAGGAACAAGTGTATTATGTTACTACGGTGTGTGTGTGTGTGTGTGTGTGTGTGTGTGTGTGTGTGTGTGTGTGAATAAAAGATAAACCGTCAAATTCTACATGACAACATTTATTAACCAAAACCAATACATTTTTACGGGTAATATATAACATCATTCAGGGCCACTGACGGGTCTCGGGCCACTGACGGGTCTCGGGCCACTGACGGGTCTCGGGCTACTGACGGGTCTCGGGCTACTGACGATCGTCAAGTGGCATGACCACCACACCACACCACCCTCAACACTTTACTACCAGCGGCTCCACGATGCGACGCGACGTATCGAATAAATTATTGCAAATGATCGACCGCTCACCATTTTAAATACAATAGTAGATGTTTTAAAGTATATACCATACACACTGGCTGCGTGTAGTCGATAACAATAACTGATACATCTTTATATGTGTACACAAACATGCACAGAAGGAGGAACAGAGAGAGGTAGACTTACGGCTCCTTGTATCATAGTGTAATACAGTAGCGCTTAGTAGTGGATAAAAATACTGATAAAACAAGATTAAAAGTTCCATTAAGGAAACAATAATGACCTTCCTGTAACAAGACAATTGAGATCAGACGTAAATGATGAAGACAACATCATAAATATTACTTTAAGAAGTTTCAACGGTTTAAGAAGGCGCGCCACGCAGAACACCTACTGTACATAACATCCTCGGCTACTGATAACATTATACACGCTATCAGTTGTCCAGCCATTCTATAACCTGGCCATAATCATCTAGCGAGCCACTGGTCCCGGGTTTGAGTCTCCAATATGGTCACACTATGTCTGATTACTATCTGGAGTGAGATAGTACTAGTAACCTAACCACATCTTAATTAACAGGTTGGTCGAAAAATACCACCATCTGGTTCACAAACATCCACAGGTAAGAGGGGGAGTTAGGTGTGTTCTCTCTCTACCTGTGAGAGACGACAGGTCCTCGGGGATCAATATTGTGATCTGAATTCTTACTTATGTTCCAGACTCGATCTTTGGGTGAATATGTTGCTGCTCTCCATAGCTTGTTTGGGCTCCAACAGCCGGCCTCCTCAGCACCGAGCGAGGAGACACCAGTAGGGATGAGGTAAACCATCTCCTGCTGGGGGTCACAGAGCACCGACGGTCAACAGGTTCACTCCCGCTGGGTCTTCGTGTAATAAATAAAGGAAGAAGAGGCGACATTCCACGCACACTATGGCCAGACCCGCACCACCGGCCAGACCCACACAGAAAAAAACTGGTCAATTGTGGCCATATATATATAGTTGTGTGTGAACGTTTATTGTGCCGCCCTTCCTCTCTCCCTACACGCACCCCTCCCTCCCTACACGCACCTCACCCTCCTTAGACGCACCCCTCCCTCCCTACACGCACCTCACCCTCCTTAGACGCACCCCTCTCCACCCTACACGCACCCCACCTCCCCCAGAGAGTAATTATACCAGAGCCAGACATCACTAATACCACAAGACCCTGACCAGAACACCAGCATCAGCCCTACCACCAGTTCCGCCTTCACCCTCATCCTCAGCAAGACCCTTACCCTCACCCTGATCCTTACCCCTCATCCTTCCCCTGACCCTTACCTTCACCCTCACCACCCACCAAAGAAGTATTTTACTCTATATAATATTGACTCTACTCTGATATATAACACAATATAAGTATACTCCCTGACTACCAAGATATACCACCTAAAGTTACTGTATTCTAAGGTAAATTAATGACAAAAACCTAACCTAACCTAAATATACGCTAATCTAATCTTTATATATGAGAGAGAGAGAGAGAGACAGAGAGAGAGAGAGAGAGAGATGTATTAAAGTATGATGTATACTGTATGTATATTAACAGTAGTATACGTTGTTGTATGGCCACCAACACTCTTATCTGACGGTCTAAGTTGGTCTGTGGAAATGAGGACAGGTTGTAGTGTAATCAGTGTCACTATGTATTACACACACACACACACACACAGTACTCCTTCTCTGGGAAACTGGGCAAAAGGGGGTAGTCGAGTTGGCGGGCGGGTAGTCGAGTTGGCGGGCGGGTAGTCGGGTTGGTGAGCGGGTAGTCGGGTTGGTGAGCGGGTAGTCGGGTTGGGCGGGCGGTAGTCACGGGTAGTCGGGTTGGCGGGCGGGTAGTCAGCGGGTAGTCGGGTTGGCGGGCGGGTAGGTTTGGGTGAGCAGCGGGTAGTCTCGGGTACTCGGGTGAGCAGGTAGTCCGGGTAGTCGTTGGCGAGCGGGTAGTCGGGTTGACGGGTAGTGGGCAAGCGGGTAGGCGGGTTGGCCGGCGGTAGTTGCTGGTGAGCGGTAGTCGGAGCAGGAAGGCGGATTCATCGCGCAGTTCACATACCACACGTTATTACCTTGCTTACCAGGCGGCCTCTCCGCCCTTATTCTCATCGTCATCGCCATCACCACTATCACAACCACTACCACCATCGTCATCGCCATCACCACCATCACAACCACTTACCACCATCGTCATCGCCATCACCACTATCACAACTACTACCACCATCATCATCGCCACCACCACCATCACCACCACTACCACCATCATCATCGCCACCACCACCATCACAACCACTACCACCATCATCATCGCCACCACCACCATCACAACTATACCACCATCATCATCGCCACCACCACCATCACAACTACTACCACCATCGTCATCGCCATCCACCACCACATCACAACACTACCACCATCGTCATCGCCACCACAACTCACCACCATACTCACCACCATCGTCATCGCCAACTACACCACCATCGTCATCGCCACCACCACCATCACCACTATCATCGCCACCACCACTATCACAACTACTACCACCATCGTCATCGCCACCACCACTCATCCACAACACACTACCATCGTCATCGCCACCACCACTATCACAACTACTACCACCATCGTCATCGCCACCACCACCATCACCCACTACTACCACCATCGTCATCGCCACCACCACCATCACAACTACTACCACCATCATCATGCCACCACCACTATCACAACTACTACCACCATCGTCATCGCCACCACCACTATCACAACTATACCACATCGTCATCGCCACACCACATACTACCACCATCGTCATCGCCACCACCACTATCACAACTACTACCCACCATCATCATCGCCACCACCACACCAGATACTTTACATTGATCAACGCGTTTTGGTTTTCCTCCATAGCAGCTGAGGGACGATAATGGCGAGTAAGGAGGAAGACGGGCCATGAGGCCACACACACACACACACACACACACACACATACACACACACACCGCAGATCACTATCTACTCTTGTGTTGAAGTCACTGATAGTTGACCTCTCTCTCTCTCTCTCTCTCTCTCTCTCTCTCTCTCTCTCTCTCTCTCAGGTAAGCATCACAGGTCAGCTACCATTAACCTCAACTTACAGATCCCATTGACCGCCTTTGTCCCGGTGCTACACTACTGGCTGGCGCTTAATGGAGTGATAACCTTTAGAGAGCGCGCGTATTATGGCCTCATGATACGCTCCGGAATGGTGTTTAAGGAGACCGGATTTGCTTTATGGGGACCGGATTCGCATTATGGATTAGAAATGGTTGACGAGATAATGGGAACTTAATGGGAATCGTAATGAGTTACAGTATATGAATGTGTAATGGCTACCACACTGTTCAATGGGTTTCCAAGGTGGGGGGGGTCAGGTGATTGATGCCGTGGGGATTGTAACAACTGGTGACTAGTGATTGATACCAGGAAGCCCACAGGTAAACTACAAAGCCACAGGTACCCACAGATAAACCATGAATTCCACAGGTAAACTACAAAGTCTCAGGTACCCACAGGTACAACAGGGAGCTCACAGGTACCCACAGGTGACCCGTGAAACCCACAGGTAAACTACAAAGCCACACCTCACCCCGGGTTGAGCCTGATCACAACACAACACTAGTACAGTGCCCGTTAACCAATAATACACAGCCCGTTCTATTAAGTGGCCATTTCCTTCAGTAAATCATACCGAGGTTTGTAATTTACGCTTATTTTATGAGGGCAACTCAAGAGTCACACCTCCAGCCACACACACACACACTGTACACCGGTAACAGGACCATCACTCACCTCCTGTAGACACAACTAGGTGACTACCAGAATCCACAGGTGTCTGGTACTTCACACACCTTACTTGTACAGGCTGCGGTACCAGGCATAAACAACATCACTTAGGTAAACCGAGCATCTCAATATAATGTTTCTTGAGAGTTTTAGTATGACAATGCATCAAAATATTTCTCGGTAATGTCTGTCTGTCTGTGTGTCTGTCTGTCTGTCTGTGCACATCTATGACTGCGAGACATAAACAGTCATGTCTTTCTTAAGTCATGAATCGTGTTGTCAAGATACAGAAAGATCTAACAACAATAAATAAAGGCCCTGGCCATTACAGTACCTTGATACATAAGACAATTACAGGAACAACTGAGGCAGAATCATACATTGTTGGGTACAGCCCGGAACACCTGTATCATACGGTCATTTGGTACACAGGTAAATAATATTCACATTTTGTTCAGTCTTATGAACAAAATCCTTCAAAACTTTCCATTACAACAAATACATGATCAATTATGTATTCCCGTTTATTAAATCAACTCTTAATGACAACAGGTTTTTAATATCATTCGTCAAGCAACTTTTTGTTTAATGTAATTCTGTATTAGAAAACTAGTTGTTGTCATCGGCCAATCACAAGGAATGATTATCCAGTGTCCAACAATCTCGATAGATAATGTAGTGAGTGGCCTCTAGCTACGTCAGTCAGCTCTATATACGCCCATCCTGAATCACTGGACACCATCTCTCCTACACCTGGGCATCTCATCTACACCTGGGCATCACCCCTACACCAGGGCATCTCCCCTACAGCTGTTAACTCCTGACCTCTGCACCATCACCCGGTCTGGTCAGCACTCGGGGGCATGGCCCTACCTGTGTTTACCTCCATTGCTGACAGGTTCCCACCTTCAATCTCCCTACCCTGTCCCCCTCCTA
>NW_024715014.1:4484884-4546878 GCF_018991925.1 Homarus americanus
TAATTCGTAACCCATTCCCCAAATATGTAACTGTATATTTCCAGCCTTCTGGCTGCCAAGCTCTTTCAATAAACCGTTAATTATTATTATTATTATTATTACGTCATCACTACAATATCGTTAAGCAAATCTTATTCAAAGGTTAGGTTAGGTTAGGGCACATTAGGGATGTGACCCCAATTATGTGAGACGCGTATTTGTGTTTGTCGTCCCTCGTGGCTTACTCTAATCTTAGTATCGACGAACATACTTAAATTAGTACTGAGAAAAAGAGAGAACCAAAACATCACTTTAATCAAAACTTGCTGTAACTTATGATTTAAAAAGACCACATTAAAAAAGTATCCAAAAGAGTTATTCTAATCACATTACGGTTGATGGTCCACACCGCAGTCAGATCAACGACACACGAGAATAGACGATCCTTCCTCCTACTGATCCAATTACCTGGAGTTTACATTGAACTGACTCCCCCAAGCTCTCCTCCTCGTCCTCCTGTTTCTTAGCTCTGTCTGAGAACGAGCTTTCCCTGAATCTCTTTAACAACCAGGTAACTCTTGATTTCAGCTGTTCTGGTATAATTCACCTACTGACTAAGCTCCGCCCACCTTTATAAATGTTGACGGGTTGTTCAGTCCCGACGTAGGGTGAGTTGGGGTGGGGTGGGGTGGAGTGGGCTGGGGGGTGAAAGCACGGCAACCGCCAACCAATGAACCTCTATGATTAAAAACACGTTTACAATGGACGTCCACAATAATAATACAAAACAAAACAAAACAATAACTGAATAAAAATATTAAGTAAAATATAATAACGACATCACCAATAATAACCTCAACAATAATTACAACAATAATAATAATAATAATAATAATAATAATAATAATAATAATAATAATAATAATAATGATCTTTGACCAACATCACATATACAGTATACTGTATATTTCTAAGCCAACGGGTAAGCAAGGTCCATCTACCTTCCATCATCACTCAAGGTTTAATTCCTTCGGCCAAAAATAACACGCCCCCCCCCCCCATTATGTATACACTGCTCTGCTGTAAATAGAAACTTTCCAGGAAACCGCAGGCAGGGAAGGTCATCACCGCAGGCGGCCGAGTGAGCGACTCGTGGTGGTGTTGTTCTCTGCAGGTTCTTCCTGAGATTTGATCCAAAGCCGTTTGGTGTAAACAGGTAATGGACGAACGATAGTGAACGTAGTACATATAGGGCGTTCAATCGATTAAGACGCGTTCAGGGGTGTAACTGAAGGGAAGGAACGTAACTTGACCAAAGGAAAACTTACGCTCCTGAACGCACAAATAACTCTACAATGACATCAACCCGCTGACCACGGGATCCAATCAGTGCTCTCGTGACGTAGGTGTTAAATGGACCCCTGATGACGTAAGGCTAGGTGACAGTGGCTCTAGTACACACACACACACACACACACGAAGAAACGGGTGTCGAAGGCTGGCTGAGGGTACCTGTAAGTGTATGCACCTCTCCTTTCCTTCACCCCGGGTACACTCTTAGTCAGGTCTGCCCCAGGGATATAACAGTTAGCATTAACAGTTAGCAGTAACAGTCACCAGTAACAGTCACCAGTAACAGTCAGCAGTAACTGTCAGCAACAACAGTTAGCAGCAACAGTCACCAGTAACAGTCACCAGTAACAGTCAGCAGCAACAGTTAGCAGCAAGAGTCACCAGTAACAGTCAGCGTCAAGAGTGAGCGTCAAAAGTCAGCAGCAAGAGTCACCAGTAACAGTCCGCAGGAACAGTCAGCAGCAACATACGATCCATTACACGGTTTCGCATCTCCACATATAGGGTACTTGATGAGCCCCACCTAACCTAACCTAACCTACCATCCCGGTCTCAATGATGTTCAACAGATTCAGAGAGAACACAATCATCTACGAAGCCTTGATCCTCACACGGTACAGTACAACCCGTGTGACAGAACAGCAAGACAGATTTGACAGGTTTGATGACGGTAATAGCGAGGGAGACAGTTGGACTAAAAGAGACATAACACAGTACATCATTAGAAACAGCTTAATGGTTGATGAAAGTCACTATAGCTCCTTAAATGTAGTATAATTGCCTCATTAATTGGTTCCATATACAAGAGGTGATATATCTTGCCACTGGGACCAACACACATCATTAGGAAGGAGACTGGGGAAGGGGGGGGGGGTGCTCGACCTTCACTAATTGTTTACCTTAACTAAACACACACAATGGTTTTTTTCCTCAGGTACACGTCACACACACACACATATATATATATACACACACACACACACACACATATACACACACACATATACACACACATTGTTTAGTCATATATATTTGTGGCCTGAAAAGTGTACAGCATCGTCCTACAAGATTGGTATTATTTGTCAATTGTGTAACCAACTCGGCGCAGTCACCACAACCCGACCACTGACTGTGCTTGTTGTATTCTAGTGTAGTGAAGAGCGATATTACTGTTGTCAAATGAAACACTGAATTCTATAAAATACCACAAGTTAATTCTACGTCTACATGGATAATAACATAACATTTAAATAACTTAACTAAAAAATAATAATATTTAACATCTCTTGGCAGCGCTCAACCCTCATCCACCACACGTATTTGATATTAATTAAAAAAAAAATACCATCTCTACAGTAAAGTCAAAACTATTAATTCTTATTTTCGCATAAAGTTAAAACATATACACATCAAGTCACCATTACCAGTTAAGACAAGGTATGAGAGGGGAAGTGGTAGCGGCGTCAAGGTGGGCGAGCTATTGATCTGGGCCCACAACCACGGCCTTACCGACTCCCTCCATCATCAATCGCCGCCACCCGACAACTTTTTTCTCAAGTACACAATACACGAAAAATGAAAAGTAACAAATTGACTTCACTGCCAGATGATGGGCACGGCCTTCCTGCCTCAATAACTCGTTGTATAGAATTGTATGCAACACGACAATATTGGAGAGTATGGTATTGCGACGAAACTTACCAGAAAAATGTCCCTGCCTGCTCCCTGCCTCCAACTCAATGTCTCAGCGAGCAGGGTGTAGGCAGGGAGAGGGGGCAGGGAGCAGGCAGGCAGGGAGGGAGGCAGGAACATTTTACTGGAATACCCTACTATAATTCTAACTTACTATCACTTGATATTATTACAGTAATGTCCTCGGCAGAACACAACTCTGATACTGCATCACCTTTATTCCGAAATATAACCCAGGTCAATAACCCCCACGCCGAGGAAACATGATTCAACAGCTTACACAGTCATGCGTCTCTTGTTTATATATTAAAGCTGTTAAAAAATCTGGATATTTGAGTATCATGCAGGAAGTCTTGGCATGTACACACACACACACACACACACACACACACGTACTCTGATTGTCTAGGTAATATTGGAGACTAAATCTGTCCCTTGAGCTAGATAGTTAGATAAGATATTTATTCAGTAAAATAGACGGTACAGGTATACAAAACACCTAGACGGTACAGGTAAACAGTCGACTCATCAAGGATAACCAAGATAATCATTTATTATATATTACCAGACAAGAACATACCTTGAGAATGTCACTGAATAGTATCATGTTTTGGTATCATCTTCACTACAGGCAAGGGCGGGACACAAGGACAAATACCACCATCATGATAGTTTGATATGGTATTATTTATTAAGAGGCAATTATGAGACTTCGTGTGTGTGTGTGTGTATGTGTGTGTGTGATGTCCTAAGTGGAATAATTCACCCCCTTACTCCCACTGTTACCTCCCCCCCTCACCACCCTTACCTCCATCCACCACCTCCACCCCAACAAGACACCACTCAAACAAGGATCACGTATGTTAGGATATAAAACAAAACAAAAAGAAATCTTACCATGATCTGATACAAGATGTCTCAAACAGGTAAAACATCCATCATCGGTCAGAAAAGGCTGTAACTGTAGAGGCTAACTAAAAGGTAATAAAAATACCTGTAAACATGAGATAATTATGTTGTTGTAGATTATAAACTTTTCATTTAATTTCCTTATTGTGTTGTGAAAAGGAGAGAGAGAGAGAGAGAGAGAGAGAGAGAGAGAGAGAGAGAGAGAGAGAGAGAGACATCCTTATTATGTTGAGGGAGACTGAGAGAGAAACATTCCGTATTGTGAGGAAGACTGAGGCATACACAAACCTTCCTCATTCTTTATGTTTCTGAGAGAAGTATTCTATCACCTGAACACCATCAAGAAGTTCAGGGGATCGCTTCACCTATGATAAGCGAGGGGGATATTTTTCACCGCTTTAAAATTGTATAATGAATGTGGATTATATACAACACCACTCATGTCGGGGATGTGGATCAATACGAGACACAGCAGCAGCGGACACCATACCACACTGGCAAGTCTCAAACACTGGATCAATACCTCCACACACACACACCACCTATAACTATACTTGTACGACTCTTAACTCTTTACCTCTCAAGGACGTTTAGGAGAGCCAGCAACTACAGAGAAAAGATAAACCTAATTTTAATCCAATCTAGGTTAGGTTAGGTTATAAAGGTGATAAAAACAAAATAGTGTAGATCAGTGATGTGACAGGAAAATAAAGCCACACGTTGGACAATCTTCATCGACTCCCTTAAGACAGATTAGCTTTATAAATCGTCTTCCAGGCCACGTTTTCTGAGGACCACCGCTGCCAAGAGTTTAACATCAACACTACGACGACAATGATGAACGAGACTGACAAGTAAATGAAAAGACTACACATCTTCAAGACTGTGATGTGTCCTTTCTATTGATTTACCAGAAACAGAGAGATCGAGGTACTGAATGGTAGTGATGAAGAGAAGGAAGGAAGGAGGGAGGCAATGACAAGGAGGGAGGGAAGGAGGGAAGGAAGGAAGGAAGGAAGGAAGGAAGGAAGGAAGGAAGGAAGGAAGGAAGGAAGGAAGGAAGGAAGGAAGGAAGGAAGGAAGGAAGGAAGGAAGGAAGGAAGGAAGGAAAAAGGGAAGGAAGGAAGGAGGAAGGAAAGGAAGGGAGGGAAAAGAAGGAAGAAGGAGGGAAGGAAGGAAGGAAGGAAAAGGAGAGGAAGGAAGGAAGGAAGGAAGGAAGGAAGGAGGGAAGGAAGGAAGGAAGGAAGGAAGGAAGGAGGGAAGGAGGGAAGGAAGGAAGGAAGGAAGGAAGGAAGGAGGAAGGAAAGGAAGGGAAGGAAAGGAAAGGAAGGAAGGAAAGGAAGGAAAGGAATGATTACTAAAGTTATTGGTGGTACAGGGACACAACACCGCTAAAGTAAATTCCTGGAGACAATTTTCCTACAGCACAAAATCCCACAACCACATCAAAACACGGTCTTCTCTTCCCCGCCTAACCTAACCTAATCTTCTCCCGCCACAATATTGAAATTGGAGTAACTTTTTTTTTCATTTCCATTTAAGTACTAAAAAAATATTAAGTTTTGCTCCCGAATCGATGTTCGGACGGACCTACGGGTTGACAAACTGTTATTCTATTGTTCTCGTAGGATTGTTATTCTCTGCGTTATAATTACATTCAGTACAGCTCTCGCTCCTCCCCAGTTACCAGTGTTTACCACGTGAAAAACAGCCAATGTTTGCCACGTGAAGAACACCGAATGTTTACCACGTGAAGAACAGCTAATGTTTACCACGTGAAGGACAGCTAATGTATACCACGTGAAGAACAGCTAATGTTTACCACGTGAAGGACAGAGCCCAGAGCCTGCTGAATGGTCGACACACATAACACTATTACACATCTGTTGACTGAGCATTTCAATGGCCTCTTAGTAGTTGATCTGCCTGATGTCTGCCGCACACTATCGTTACACATTTGTCACCTAACCTAACCAAACCTAACCTCCATTAACATAAATATGCTCATTATCCACTTTTAAAGGCTAATAATAAGGGAGTTAGTTATCCACCTAACCTCCACCATCCCAGTCACCAATACCTTTTTAATCTGCTACAGAAGGAGAAGAATGCCTCCATCTTATGTTCCTCCTTATCGTCTCATTAACGTCTCTCACAACGCTAATTGAAGACTGTTTCCCTGCTTAAAATTCAATCTCTCAACACACACACACACACACCAAAATACAAATGTTCTGGGGGAGGTAGGAATGAAGGTTGAGAATGTCATTGTTGGATCAATAGTGTAATAGGTATGTAGGAACCGCGTCAAAAAACACCTTTAATACACCTTGTACCTGTACCCCATCTATTACCGTATATCACCTGAAGATTACCCCGTCCTGGCGTTTCTCACCTGAAGATTACCCACCCCTGGCTTTTCTCACCTGAAGATTACCCACCCCTGGCTTTTCTCACCTGAAGATTACCCACCCCTGGCTTTTCTCACCTAAAGATTAATTACCCAAACAAAAACAAACTCGCGTGGGCCTTATACATGCAGTAGAAGACGGAGCAAAGATTCCTATTGTAAATAAGTTGGAGATAAAGATGACAACATTCCTATTTTAATTCAATCACCGATGGAAAGTTCAAGCTCACTCTCAAATAACCCTCGAGTGAAGAGATGAAAAGGGACCAAAGTGGAATGAGTGAATGTCTAGTAACGAGATGAGAGTGAATACGAGTGAATAG
The DNA here is from genome assembly GCF_018991925.1 of Homarus americanus. Classification (NCBI taxonomy): domain Eukaryota; kingdom Metazoa; phylum Arthropoda; class Malacostraca; order Decapoda; family Nephropidae; genus Homarus; species Homarus americanus. The sequence continues at coordinate 4,491,551 of NW_024715014.1, forward strand.
TCATTGATTTTTTACTGCCATAACTTTACTCTGGCTTCGGTGAATGAGTTACGTGGTCAAGGAAACACGTAAATGAATATTGACTCATAAGAAGTACGTACCTTTTGGGAAATAGGTTAAGGACGCCCATAAAAATCGTGTCATGGTGTCATAGTGCCATCGTGTCATAGTGTCATTATGTCTTAGTGTCATAGTTTCCTTTGTGTCATGGTGTCATAGTGTCTTTGTATTATAGTGTTATAGTGTCATAGTGTTACAGTGTCAGTGTCATGGTGTCTTAATGTTACAGTGTCATAGTGTCATCGTGTCATCGTGCTATAGTGTTATAGTGTCATCGTGCTATAGTGTCATCGTGTTATAGTGTTATAGTGTTATAGTATCATCGTGTCATAGTGTCATCGTGTCATAGTGTCTTAGTGTTACAGTGTCGTGTCATAGTCATCATGCCATAGTGTCATAATGTCATACATAAAACTCTCCCCTAACCTAACCTAACCTAACCTAAAAACACGTTCACTGTTACATTTATTATATTGGCGTTGCACTAAAACAATTAACAAATAATTGTAATCAACAAAAATGCATTGTAATGGAACCCAATCTCACTTGTGTATTATTTCCCTATTGTTTCTCACTCTAGGGGAACCCACAACCAAATTCCCCTATTGTTTCTCACTCTAGGGGAACACACAACCAAATTCCCCTATTGTTTCTCACTCTAGGCGTCTAGGGGAACGCACAACAAAATTCCCCTATTGTTTCTCACTCTAGGGGAACACACAACCAAATTCCCCTATTGTTTCTCACTCTGGGGGAACACACAACCAAATTCCCCTATTGTTTCTCACTCTAGGCGTCTAGGGGAACGCACAACAAAATTCCCCTATTGTTTCTCACTCTAGGGGAACACACAACCAAGTTCCCAATAGAGATCTCTCAAGACTCTTCCTATAATAAAGGAAATGGGTCAAACTCTCCTATTACCTGAGCTTGTAACGTAACCAGCAACCAACCCCCCCCCCCACACACACACATACACACACCATCCTGAACTGTGGGAGTAATCAAGTCCAAAGTGACCTGACTGACTGACACTGGCCAGGTGAGGTTACAAATTAAGTTAACGTGAGGGAGCGGGAGGAGTCGAGATTCATCAGTGTTGGCAGGTAATGAACCACCACATCATGGCCCAGGTGTGTGTGTGTGTGTGTGTAAATGTATTGTGTGTGTGGGGGCGTTATTTTGTAAGTGGGTGTAGTGGGTGTAGTGTGTGTAAAAAGTGTGTGTGTGGGAGGGGGTTGTCACGGTAGGTGGAACCAGCCAAGGAACAGCGTCTACAGTATATCAATATCAACCTGGGTCACCGCGCCAAGGAACATAAGCCTACACTCCTACACTGTTAACTGGCTTAGATCATTGATGGCCTTCCCACACTGTTGCTGTTGTTGTCATATGTGTCATCAGCCTGAATAATGAGCTTAACCTAGCCTAACATGACCTGACCTGACCTAACCTAATCTCAGACGTTCAATAGTTTGCAGGCTTTAAAGAGTGATGCGGTACACAGTGGCGTTCCAGTCAACAAACTACGAGTCGCTTGAACAATACTAATATTGGTTTGGCATTCACAAATTCTCATTATCTATTCCAGAATTTCTTTTTAGGTCAGATGAAACCATTGAAGCTAAATCCTTTACACTCATTCTTGTCTTTGTTTACATTATAAGACTTGTTTTACGTTCTTCGTTTTTTCATATAACAAGTGAAAGTAGTATCTCCTATAAGACCCCACGGTGATGGTGGTATCGTCAATAAAGAATGATGCCTGGCTGTATTGTGCTTGCTAACACTGTCTCACATGAGAGAGCTAGCGGACCAGCTTCGTGCCCAGGAGAGCCGTATTTTTACTGCACTGACTCACCTTTCCACTTGCCTTTTGCAGTTACCTGGCGTCCTATACCATAAAACCCACCAAGCATAACATCTGCTGAATGATGCACCGGGATATTGTTGTTAATTCATCCCATTACATTAATCAACACACCTCCACAGCAGTGAGAGTTATAACGAGGATTTTACACCATGTTAGCATCAGGCAGCCCAAGGTGAGCTCAGCTTGAATACAGGTAGTGCCGATAAGATATGCCATGCTAGTGTCCCATATATCGTTTCTTATATCCTCCCATGAAAGAAAACTGTCCTCGACGTAACACACCTATGATACCAGACATAAATCTGAAGCATTGTTCCTAAGACGAAAACCCTAACACTAACTTATAATAACAATATCCGGGTCGTAAAGGAAAAATACTTATGATCATCTTTGGTGTTAGGAAACGTCCACTATATTGTATGTAACGGGGAGAACCTCTATAAGCCAAGAAATCATTTATAATCAGCAGCTAGAAGAAACTAAACCATCCACTTACCCCTGATCAAGATTCGGACTGCCAACGTATTGTACCTACACATTGACTCAGTTACTTGTTATTTACACTCTACAGGAGCCGTTAAGGTGCCTATCAGGTAAAATACGCGCCCTGTCTACCACGAACCTTTCAGGTAACCCTCAATAATGCACAAATCAATCCAGGTGGGTTTAGGAGGGACACGCCTCCCTAACAAACTTTATTCTTAGTTACATTGACCATCTTAAATATTGACTTTTGACACAATAAAAAATCCCCAATAAACAAATTATTAACGTCTGAACACCCACGAGGCTCAAGAGACTGGTGCCGTATCCCCCGTGAACTCCTTGGAATGACCGCCTCAGTACTTCAATATTTCTGGTAAGTGAAGAGATCCTTATACTAGGAGTATAGGATGACCCTAACACGTACGATGACATGTATAGGGTGTCCCAGAAAAATGTCCCTGCCTCCCCCCCCCCCCCTTCCTCCAACTCACAATGTCTCAGGGAGCAGGCAGGCAGGGAGGGAGGAAGGCTGGGACACATTTCTGAGACACTATATATAATGACATAGAAGTGGAGAAATCTTTACCACTAACGGGTGTAAACAACGATAACATTATGGAAAGAGTGAAGTTTACACTGTTGACTTTTGGAGTAAACTGTATACTCGTGTTATACAAGGGTGGGTAGTTTAGTGGTGTTAATGCGGTTAATGTTAACAAGGAAGTGGAATGATGTCTATATAAGTGAAATAAACTGCGGTTAACAATACCATGATACATAACCAGGGCGAGTGGACAATGTTACAACGAGTGGGGTAAATTTAACATGAAGAGTAGCTAAATTTAACTTCGTGGGGCTGAGTTTTAACAACCAAGATATATAACAGAAGCATCTTTGGTGTTTAATGGAGCAACTACTGTAAGGTCTTTAAGCAGAGTTCATGCCAATTAGATTCTACACCAGACAACAAGTGGTAAAAATTATGAGAAATGATACATACCTAATGATGATGACGCATCCTGGACACTAATGATATAAATTATGTCAATGTTATTCCTACCGGAGAAGCTTTTATTAAATAATGTGTGTGAACATTTGTCAGGAACATACGGATAGCGGTAAGACAATAAACACGCCTCCAACCCTCACAGAACAAGGCGAGATAGTTTTAAATTAGCAAGGTCTTCTGCTGCCGATCCCCATATATCTCAGACTGTACGCAGACAAGTATTTTAAACAATATTACATTTACAGTATAATCACAACAATACTGAAGTGTAATTAATTAAATTTATTTATACTACCAATGAGCGTCTATAAATTACTAATTAATTAATCTCTGTGACCGTCATTCATTGCTGTAAAATGCGTTTACTGTGTCCCCGCAGATCAACACAGCCATCGTCCGCATTGTTGTGTTGCGCTCCCAAGTATACGACAAACCTCACCGTGTCTGACAGTCCAAACAGGTTATTTAGACTAAAAAAAAAAAAAATTCAAGTTGGTGATATTCTATGAACCTGTCTGTGTGATAATAGTACTCTAGGTTTACCAGTAATATCCGATAAACTTGTATACCTGCAGCGTGTAATAAAGCGGAGGACACACACATCCACAACAATGCATTTAATTACTCTGTCGTAACAATGCTTGTGTCCAGTGTCAGGCTCTTCTCCTATCTTAATGAGAAGTAGGAATTCCAACCAGTGAACTTTTACACCTAAAATGTCTTCGTCTTCTCGCTAAAAACACAATAAGTAAAATGAACTCAATAGTTGTAATACGGTTCTTAACCATCACGTCTAGGACAAATTTACGGACACAAGACCCACCAATAATTAGTTGTATCGCGTACATTAAAGGACTCTTAATCTACCAGCAATACCACGGCCCTCGAGAAAAAAGCTGCTGAAAGGCTTTATATGACAAAGACTGATGCAGTGCCGGATTTAGACGTGTGGAGGCCCATGGGCAGCCTCTTTGTGGAGGCCCCCCTCATTATAACTACCCAAGAGGGTGGGGTGGCGAGTGAAGCGAGCCTAAACATCTGGGAGTTCCGGGGGGCGCTGTAAGCCCCCCGGGAAAATTTTGAAATTTTAACACTTCTCTGGAGAATTTTGAAGCCATATGCAGTTATATTGAGAAAATTAGAACATTGGGAAATTTTTAATTAACTGTATATTTATTGATAGTGTACAAATTCCCAACACACACACACACAAAAGTGAGACATGATTGGAGTCATTCATGTGGTTTCAAGTCGACCAGCCCTGATATAGTTACTACCGCACATGTCAAAAAATTTCAAGAGACTTCACAGAAAAGAATTTATTATTATTGCTGAACATAGTTTTACGTGATGGAATAGATAAACATGAATTTTAAAGAATGAAAATAAAAATAATCCAAATGAATAAACAAATAAATTAAATATTGTAATATGTGGAGGCCCCCAGATTGTGGAGGCCCCTGGGCAGCTGCCTACTTTGCCCACTCCTGAATCCGGCCCTGGACTGATGTATGGGTCAGGAGCGTGGACACTTTCAGCAGACACCAGAAAGTGGTTGGAGGAGGCCTTTGTAATGTGGTGTTACAGGCGAATGCTAAGAATAAGCTATAACAGGATAAAAGATGAAAAAATACTAAAATCAGCAAGCACTTCAAGAGAAATACTGGAAATGTACATAAAAATAAAAATGAGATACTTTGGTCATATATAATTAGTAATGAGAGGATAATAACAAATATTAATGGACAAAGTTGAGGGTAGGAGGGCCAGGGGAAGGCAGAGACTGGGATGGATGAATGATATTAAAAACTGGGTCCCCCCTCTGTTGACTCAAAGCACGCCCATAATACACTGTGCTGCTGCTCCCAGATTTGCTCCATTATGCCATCCTGCTCGGCTAATGGGTGTATCCACAGGAACAAGAAAGATTCTATAAGATTCCATCGTAAGTGTTGAAGTTGAAATTAAGTTACAGTATATCAAGCAGAAGTGGATTAAATTAGGAAATGGAAATGGTGGAAATTTACCTGCCTGTTGTTTGTCTGTACACTGACACCGATCGTCGGAAAATGACCGGAGACTGACGGAACAGCTAGTAATTCGACGACACGTGTGATATATCTACTGCTTCCGTATATATGACCTGGCCGCTAGTAACCAGAGTTGGAGGCTGGGAAGCGGCGAAAGGGTTCGTAACAATACAGTATACTGTATATGTCTTTGGGGTTTTTCCCACACTGGATGAATCGATTTTTTTTTAAATTCTGTATGTTGAGTGTCTGAAAGGGAAGGGAAGGGAGGGGGGGGGTCGAGTTGGGTGGTCTACTGCCACGTAGCCAATTACTAGAAGAAAGTTAAGCTTTTACTGACCTATCTTCATCTTTGTATAACATTACAATTTCTTCTGATTATTTCATCACTTTTGGTTGCGTTCCATAGGAGCACCAGGCCATGTAATTGTCTTCAGTGAAGTTAAATATCATGATTTAATATATCGAACCGGTGCTATGAAATAAATCTATGCTCTTGCTTATATTTAATATTTATAACCCAAGTTCAACTGATATCTAATGTTATAAGAAATGCTTTATATTTATAAATTAGCATTAATAAACATGATAACCAGGAAGCGCCGACCCACAGCAACAAGTTTTCACATAAATATCTTGTAATATCAAAATATCTATGATATAAAATGACAATGTGGTTCGAACACCTAGAAGAATGAAAACAACCTTAATATGGCAAATAAAATTGAAAGAGAGGTTCTACCACAGATGGTAATTTATCACTAACTATCAATTCTCAGTCGTTAATTCACAGCGAGAACCTCAGTAGTCACAGGTTGGATTTTGATGGTAATCATTAAAGAAGATATCTTTCGTAATTTCATAAATTACTGTACCCAAATACAGCACTTATGAGAGAACGTCAAACCTTAAATCCTTAATTAAAGAGAAATGTAACTGCATCGGTGTACATAAAAGGTCTTACCTGAATTCCAAGCTGCAGAACCAACGACGTTTGCAACAGACTTTCAACTCACATAAACTTTTGTTTACAATACCAGTTATTATGTGTATAAGCACTAATGTTTCTATTTGATCCTGTTCACGTTCTTAAACACTGTACACTGAACTATAACTTTTGCACTCGGATATAATAGTAGCCACTGATGAAAGACGAACTCCCCGCTCACTGACCCACCACACCTGTCGTCTGCTACCACATCCCTGCCATCTATTGTCACGCTACACAACTATTTCATAAAGCTTCTAAATGTCTAAGACTCAGATATTTGGTTTTAATATTAAGAAATTATTCATATTTTGCACCGTTTATACCCAGGTTCATCCCAGTGACAATTTACTTCATTGAAAATATTGTAAACAACACTGTGTCCGATTTTGTCAACTTTGTCTAGGTTCAGTATAGAAATCTATGTATATTCACGAAATTTTAATAAATACACTCAAATTATAAATATTATATAAAATATTTGCCTTTTAAATAAAATATAGACTGAATTCTGCGTGTTTTTACATACTTTAAAGACCTTTTGGAATTTGTTTTTACTCTGGTGTTCGAACAAGTAGTGTACGCCTCCTTTGGATGCTCTCAACACCACGTCAACTTCTCATGGATTTGTCTTTGAAAATTTCCTCTGCCTTGCGACTGCTTGGTGATAACTCTAAAACTGAATATGCCACTTACCAGGAGGTTCTTCGAAAAGTATCTGAAGACCTTAAAAAGGACTGTAAATCGAGCACTTTAATCCCTGAAATTAATGTCAGAGATGGTGGTGAGCCCTTGGCTGTGTTGTTACTTTACAGAATTTATACTTTCTCTGATGTTCCTTCATTATCGGGTATATATGTTCTTGTTTCGCAACTAGAATAGTAAATACAGTTTCAAACTATCATTTGTTGAACAACCAGAAGCTTGTATCTAGCAAGCGTATCATCTGATCAGTCGTGGTTATGCTTTCAGTATATGTAATGCTCCAGGTTTTAATATTCATCAGCCAAAGGTGGAAAGATACTGTACATGTAAATTACCAATAAGTCTTTGCCCAGAATTTTCCAATTCTAATTTGATAATCCAACTGTTTGTTTATGAAATACTGTACCACAAATTTACACTAACTCCAGTAAGAACCCTCTTATTGTAAATCACTCATAATTCGTATTTGCTGTTACTAAATACATTTAAAAAAATTTATAATACCATACTTGGTAAAATTAAAAAATGAGACATTTTGAAATGTTACATCATATGCTGGTGCTGTACCGTGGACCAAACACCGAAATCTGGTACATAGGTACTGTACTGAACTTAGAAATATTTCAATTAGGGCAGAGATAACTGAAAGGTACCACTGTTGTTATTTTTTTCCCTTGGTGGAAGGTGTCCCTCATATTTCAGAAAATCTCATAATTCGTAAGGGCTAGAGCTCCTGTTATTTCGAGTTATGGGGTTTTTACTGTACACCTGTATGGAAGTCATGAATTGCATTAGAAAAAATATGTATCAATCTATATTTTATAATTAGTTTTCTTTGAAATACAATTTTTTTAAGAAAAACAAATCTTACACTGCACCTTTCCTTCTCTGCTTTTGAAGTTGACAAACAAGCTACATATAACACACTGGTAATTGTTATCTAATATATAATATGTCTTACAGGTGTGGTGACCCACTGCCATGCTGCTCTGGCAACTCTCTTCATTGAGTCTGTACGTGGAGGTCATAATGCATCGGTTGTCACCTCTGCTCTGGAGGATCTCAACTGGCCAGCTGGTAATAGATATGTCGATTTAATTGACACAAACGCTTTTTCAAGTTTGACTTTGTCCTTGAACCTGTATTAAAGCATTAGCATATATAAATACTATATTAGCTCACATATGGAAAGCTGTCCTATAAAGGTAGGTAATGCTATTATGGGATATACTTTTAACAGTTATCCGTCCTGTTCCTAAAGGTAGTTCTTCCATTTTATAACCCAAGAAAACAGGTTCAGTCCAGGAGGTGGACCGATCAGACAGGGTGTAGCAAAAGATATAATACTCAGGGCTTGTAAATCATCATTCTGAGTTGTGGATTAGTATAATAGTATAAGTTAATGCCTGTATTCATTAGGAGATGACAGAGCAGGGGCAGATTCAGTAATTTTTCAAGGGGGGGGGGGGATTCACTGCTGCCATTAGTAATACAGATCACAAGATCCATGACCAAACCTGTAGCAATGTTTTTTTATTATTTGCAAAGTTTTGAAACAAACTGCAGCCCTGTTATTAACGAGAATATATGTTATTAAAGGTAAATAATACACACTCAGATATCAGGAACAAATCTCAGATTCTGTATTATAAAATAAGTGGAGTATAACAGTCTTGATTCTTTGTTGACTATAAACATCACAACATCTCAGTCTCACACATAACAATGCCATTATTCCATCTTGTGCAGTATCTAGCACATATTCAGCTTGTCTCTAACATTTATTCAACAAGTACCTAACATATTCAGCTTGTATTTGGCACATATACAAATTATTTCTTTACATGATATTAAAATAATTTTTCAGATCGTTTAACTGAAACAGTCCAGGAGCTAGAATCAAACCGGCAGTTAATACAGTCAAGACTTGCATCCCTCGGGACGTATCCTCCTCATATAGTTGATGTTGACTGGAAGTTGAATTACCGAGTTAGAGTAAGTTTTAATGTTAATGCTCAAGTTTTCTTCATAAATGTTTAAAACAAATTATAGTATTCATTCTTAGTTTATTATTCTGTTAATTTTTCTTTCCAGAAGGGTAACAACCCACTCCAAGTTTAACATTAAACTGTAGTGCAGTACAGGCATCCCATGGGTTACAGAATTTCTGGCACCTGAAGATTCATCCCACACTACCTGGAGGTATTCCTAAGGCGACAGTGGACCTCAGTAGTCCTGTAAAGATTTTCCCATCCCACCGTATTATCACCTGGTGGTCGTTGTACATTTTTAACTAAAGTATGCAAATACTGTGTGCATTACAGTACTTGACCTGAAAAGTACAAATTCCACAATCATTATTTTCACTAAAGCATACAAATACCAAGAACGTTATTTGGACTAATGTATATACTCACGGCCAATTTTGTGTGACAGCCAAGGCATGAGAAGTTAGTTTGTTTGTTGGTTGAGATAATGAAGAAAAATCTTCAGATTCATCTGAATAAGGTGTAAAGACTGAACAGAAAACGAGCGAATAATCAAACACAAAAAATCGGACATTTTCGAATACTGTACGTAATGTCAAAATATTCCGAACTCAGTTCATCCTTTGTTTTTGTTATTCGAGTGACCCAGAGCCACTGCGATATTGAACTAGTGATGGTTCAGTGTACAGTGTTTCCAAGTTAGCTGTAACTTCCAGCATAACAGCTTTGTGTTCAAGTCATCATCACTACACAAGTCATCACACCTAATCTTGCATCATTTTATTGACAGATGGCGTTATCTCTAGAAGTATTACTCCTGCTACCTCTCATTCAGTTTTATATTTTTAACAATATGAAACTCCCTTTCAGCAAATCAGGTCCACAAACTGATAATTTGTACACCCTTGCATTTTAATAATAAAATGGTCACCAAAAATAATAGTTTCCTTTTGATTGAAATACTGTAACAGAAAAAATATAGGTCACAATGTGTTATGCAACATTCTTATTATGTATTATCTAATTCTGTATCTAGTAGCCAAGAGAAATTAATTCACTGTGACCTACTGTCTGGGTTTTATACTAAAGCAATGGGTTACAACAACCAGACTTCATGGACTTTTCTCCTGCAATAGTACTGGAGATAAACTTGTGTACAGTTGTGCACAGAAATTCATGGTTCACACGAGGTGGAGCGTATGGAGCCCGTCCCACCCTTAGTGGACTGCAAGTTGATGTCTAGGCGACTCAGAGCCTAACTCACTAACTAGCACCGGTGTTGGGGGTTGTCTAGACAGTGACTTGCAGTCAAGTAAGGGTGGGACGGGCTCCATACCCTTCTTCTTGGGTGAACCATGAATTTCTGTGTACAATTGTACATAAGTGTATCTTCATCTTCTTGCCAATATTTCCATAAATAAAACAGTTGCATTTGCTTAAATTGTGTGGCCAATTGTACGTTTACTGACAAATACTTTAATTAATTTTGTGATATTAAAGAAACTTTTTTTACAGAGTAGTGCTGGTGAGGAAGGCGGTGGAGCTATGTACTTGGTGACACTTCACACACAAGAGATGGAGGGAAAGAGAGGGAAGGTCACATTTTCATGTTCTCTAGCTGAACTCACACATCTCGTTACACGCCTCAGGCAAGCCACTCGCTGCATTCAGAAATATGCTAATAACAGCTGATTGAATAGGGCACATAGGTTTTGTAGTTTCAATTTAATTATCAAACTTGCTCAGAATGAACCATTTATGGTGCTAGGGTCTTTTGCCTTGTACTCTTTATTCAGGTTTTCTATTAAGTATTTATGACAGTTCATTAGAAAAAGGTTTTTGTGGGACTGTCTATAGAACATTGATTATTTACACTGTACTGTTATTATTATGCAAGATACAACAGTAAAGTTTGTGAGCTGCAATTATTGATTTTATTGGTCAAACTTAAGTAGCTGCCTTATAACGTTCAGTAAACTGTTGCCATACCTTCTTGAGTGTATAAGATTCCAATTTATTTCATACTCATTTCCTGTACAGTACATTTATGCAGTGCAAGAAGTTAAAGAAAAGCATTCTGCATCCAATTAAACCTACAGATGAATAGTTGTTTAGTGAAAAGTGCTTTGCTTTATTAGCACTTGTGCAAGTTGGGCTTATTTATTTTAGTAAAGGCATATTAAAGTTCTTATCATCAAAAAAGGGATCGGGGCAGGTGAAAGTCATTTATCTATTAAAGCAACTGTTTTGGTATGGATTCTCCACTTACATATAACTTTTGATATTCTTGCTTCACTCTCTTAAGAAATGGATAGCAAAGGGCAGTTAATGTTTTCTTTGTGCTCTTTGTATGCATTAAGGAAAATCATATGTAATGGCAAATTTCACATTAAAAGTAAGCTGTGTTATAAGATATATTTTCACATAACTTACAATATTACCATTGGTCAATTTTCTTGTTGAAAATGTTAAAACAGACAGTGGTTTTGTTGAAGTGTACATTTCAGATCACTTCAACCTGTCAACCAAGGCTACATTAAACAATCATACAACGGCAGCTGTTTGTTGCTTGCTTTGAATTTTTCATCCAAACATGGCTCAGGAACAGTTGATTCCCTGTGTATATATATGAACTTGACAATACTGTAATTATAGGCCTTCACAATTAAAGAACAAATTTACAATCCTCTTAGATAATCTCAAGGAAAATGCAGTAGTAAAGTTACTGGACATGTACAGTTGTGGACAAAAAAAAAGTGTCAGGGAGAGAGTGTAAGCTTTACCTGCCTCATAATTAAACTAAAAACAGAAAAAAAATGTGGTGTGAAAAATAAAATCGCAGAACTTTTAATTGCCACCTCTATGCACCGTGCCAAGTCTCCACCTCCCTCCTTAATTCTTTGTGTCCACAACTATACATCTGGATCATCATATAACACAATGGGTTTTCCAGGGATTATATTCTGACAAAAGTAACTCTGGAATAACACCAATGAAGTGAACATACACATAATCAGTGATGACGTTGCACAGCTTTGACAACAGTTACTTAAATATGTATTCCGGTCTGAGTTGGCGGGGTTTACTGTACTTTGAAGTGGAATTACCACTGTTCCAAACCATTATAATACTGTACTTTATTTAATAATCAGAAGTGTTTTTCACTTTTATGAATGAACTTGGTCTACAAGTAAAAATTGATCCAGGGAAAGAATAAATGTTCAGGTGAACTAGACCCATCATTCCTGAAAAGGGGATGACTCTCGCACTGGAACCTCAAGCTGAGCTAGTATATTACAATCAACAAATTAATAACATTGTTACCAGTGAACATGTTCATATAGTTTGTGAAATTGCTGTTTTACATTTTATAAATGCAAGTAAAAAGATCTTTCCTGTTAGTAGTGCAGTGATTGCACCTCGCAGAAGCCATACTGGTGTCTTGATTTTTTTATGTGGTTTGAGAAGCTTAAATTATCCAAGGTATATGAAATCACACTGGGGTTCACAGTTCCTAGGCCATCTCCCGATAGTGTGACAAAGTAATTGTCATACGAGAGAGTAGTTCAATGTCCTGCTTTATTGTGACTTATCCTTTCATTATTGATGGGTCTTAGCCTTTATATAATTCAATAGTTCCTTTATAACAGTTGTATAAATGAAGTGATTTAGAATACAGTAATTGTAAAGAATTACAAACAGATGTTAAAAGATGTTGAGTGTTTTCACATTTTCTCAAAATATGAAAAAGTTGTTCGATATTTGTATCATTAAAATACAATCTCCACCTTAGCATATAAGAAATAACTTCTAATTAGGATTAGAATATACTGTCAGAAGCTGTAAAAAAAAAAACAATTTTGTTTGTTTGTACTAGTTTGAAGCACTTAACCTTTTCTAGAATTTACATTGTTTAGACTAAAATAATATTGAGAAGGAGCTTTATCATCTATAGAGCAAGGTATAACTGTGTGACTTGGGGTTAAAGAAAAGAACCAATAATTCAGGAGAGGCAGTACAGTATTTGGGTTGTGTGTGAGTGAGAGAATGAAGAGAAGCAAATTATCAAGAGCACAATTTCATTATTTTAACAGAATGAAGGTGGAGAATGATGAAGTACAGTAAGAATGAAGGTGGAGAATGATGAAGTACAGTGAAAATGAAGGTGGAGAATGATGAAGTACAGTGAAAATGAAGGTGGAGAATGATGAAGTACAGTAAGAATGAAGGTGGAGAATGATGAAGTACAGTAAGAATGAAGGTGTAGAATGATGAAGTACAGTGAAAATGAAGGTGGAGAATGATGAAATACAGTGAGAATGAAGGTGGAGAATGATGAAGTACAGTGAAAATGAAGGTGGAGAATGATGAAGTACAGTGAAAATGAAGGTGGAGAATGATGAAGTACAGTAAGAATGAAGGTGGAGAATGATGAAGTACAGTAAGAATGAAGGTGGAGAATGATGAAGTACAGTGAGAATGAAGATAGAGAATAATGAAATACAGTGAGAATGATGGAGTACAGTATGACCATAAAGTAGCAGCAACACAGGAATTGTTAAATATGTACCGTAATTCAAGTGTGAAGCCATGTTTTGTACGGACCACAGCTTGTGAGTGTTAGAGTGTCTTGGTAGATTTAAATACATAAATACAACATTATTTCTGTGCAATGCAATAATGTTTATCACTGTGATAATTGTGATATTTTACAACTTTTCACTGTCATCGAGTCATTCAATCAATTGGAAGTACGGTACTGTAGTGTTTGCTGTAATATTTTTCGGATTATTAGAAATTCTATCTCTTTGCAAGTGCCAAATTTTATCCTAATCATTTATAAATAGGGTAATGTATTTTAATGCCATATCTTTGATCTAACACAAAGCACATATCTTCTTTTTTTACAAGAATCCACAACTGTTATTCCCATTGTAAGAAGTAGTTTATTATAACCAATTGTTGTAGAATGAGATGTCATGTACAGTATAATATTTTTAATTGAAATTTAAGATATTTATTTCATTCCTGTTTATTTTGTTTTGGTGCAGTTGTGTATGTGGGAATGATTTCCTTTAACTCAACATGAGTTGATCATAATGTATTTATATTAATTTTTAAATCTTTATGCATGTTTTCCACTTCAATTAGCCAATGAGTGTGTGACAGATGGAAGCCTGTGTCATATATGGTGGCTATAAAAGCTCCATTGAATACTCATGCTTGTAGCCATGGAAATGATTCTGTATATCACCATTTAGAAGTCTTTGTACTGTTCTAGGAATTTCATATAATGTTGTTTTTGTTGAGTTTTCAAGCCATAGAAGATTTTTGGGCCAGTGTCTTTTTGCTAGACTAAAATCAGTTAAGTTATCTCAAGCAGGCGTACTGACATTTCATTGGGGCATGTGTTATCCTTCAGTAATTTATTAAAACTACAGTAAAATATCTGTTAACTGAAAATCTATTTTATGAAAATTTTTATCATTCTAAATATAAAATTTAAGAATAAACAGTAGAATAATTGTCTTACATTTCATTTTCCATTATATTAATGAGGATAAATTGGACAATCAGGCTCAGCGACTGTGCATGTTGGTGTTAGTGACAAATTTACTTGCTTTCACGTGAGTTTGAGGTATGAGGTAAATGGTGATTATAGAAGATTGATGACACTTTGAAAGCTTATTTCTAGACTAAATAACATTGAGAGAGTTGTAGAATACTGAAGTAAGTTAGTGTACTCTTATAGTATTTACCAGATACTGTACTGCTGAGGGATACACTTTTTTATGATAGCCCACCCAGGCACAGGTCACCAACCCACAATGGAACCTGTGGGGTGAAAAAAAGCAAAACCAAATAAATTAGAGGAAATAAAAGGGTACAGGTAAACCAGGACTACAATGGGGTTACGTTACTGAAAATCCCTCGCAAACTGCAATATCATAAATCGAGTTCACTACAAAGCCACTGTTGGAAAGCTCATAAAATTCTGCTTATAAACATAATAATACCTTGTGTGGTAGGTATTATGCTGGGAACACATGTATTTCTTAGTCCTTTATTCAGAGTGAAAAAAATACAATCATGTTTATTTTTTTGTTCTTATGTTAAAGCCAAAACAATAACGAAGGCAATGATGTACAAGGCAAAAAAAAAATAATAATAATAATTTCTTGAGGTAAATTGGCTACAGAACAGAGATGACCAAACCTCACGTGAATGGTCCCATATGACTTTTGTTGTGGTCATGGAAACTTACTCACTTATTGCATGCGTAAGAGAGTTAATATGCCGTTACCTGAACTGACACACTTATAACTGTGCACCTCAACATAAAACCCCCATGTGCAGAGTTGAGAGACAGATATGATGGAGTATGGTGGCTGGGAGTGAGGGTGGTTCAGATCCTGTATTCCAGTTTGTAAGTAAGCCTGAACAAATGAAAAGCAGGTTGTGCATGTGCTGTATGACTACCATGTCTCATAAGTTTCAAGTTTTTTAGTAACTTGGGGCTTCTTCATATCTCTTTTCATGGGCTACAGTTGTTGCAGGAAAGATGGCTGGTCTTCAGATTAGCCAAAAGTAAAAAAAGTTTCTAAAGGTTCCTAGAGTCATAGCCTTTAATGGGCATGTTTACAACTCGGTCTTGATAGGTATAAGTTATCAAATGACTCCAATGCAAAATAATTACAATGAAGGAAGTGACTAAGTTCCAGACTTGATTATAAACATATCTATCTCAAAGCTCTTGTATACTGTGCTACATAATGTCTGCCAAAGTGGTTATTTACCTTACGTTATAATTAGCAAAAACTTGTACAAAATACATCAATGCAAGTAAGTGGTTGTTGGTTATGATGTGGTTAAAGGTCTATAATTTGTGCCTGACCTTCATGAAAGTATACATGAAAAAGCATCAAGCCAGACCTATCTTTATGCAGTTTAACAAGTAAGATTGGACCCTGCTACTTACTGCCACAGAAAATTGTACATAAACCTTGATAATCCAGTATACTAGGGGCTTTGGCTCTGCCAAAATACTGAAATTGCCAAGTTAACAATTTCAGATTTAAAGTGTGAACGTAGTACTGTATTAAGGCTTGAGCATGCATCTGCAAGATTTTGCATTGTATAGTGGTATTTATTTTCATTTATATATATAATATTTAATTTATTTATTCTTGTAACATATCTCTGGTTGCATAGTGATCAGGTATGTGTGCGGTGTGTTACCGAGTCAAGCTTACTATCAAGCAATGCATAATGGCAACGTAGTGGTGACATGCGAATACATATAAAACTATTTTGCAAACAAAATATAATGTATGCAAAACCAAAATCTAGGCTCCATACACCACCAAATGATAAATACAATAATGACAATATAGCAGTGACACCTATAAGCTGATGCTGCATAATATAGCACTCATCATTATTTCTCATATTTCAATTATGTATATCCACTCATTTACTTCTGTATCTTTATATTCGTTTCATACAGAAACCATTTAAAAGCACTCGTCACTTATGCTTGCTTTAGCACTCATGATTGTAAGAGGTGCCATAGATAAATAATAAAGATGATGATAAAAAATAAAATAAGGGGACAAAGTTTAGCAAGCCAATACAAACTGCATGGTATAAATGGTTGCCTTGGCAGAACTGAGCACTATACAGGCATCCCCGGGGTTACAGAAGAGTTCCATCCTGAAAATTTTTCCGTTGAATGAAATTCTGTAACACGGGACCACTTTTCCCATTGCCTCCCAATATAAAATGAGATGCATTCCGAAGGAAATTTTTGGGCCAAAAAACATAATGAACATATATGAACAAAAATAAAAAGTTTTAAACACATACATTGATTCATTTATCATGTAACATGACAATAAATGCACACAACACTTGAATTTAACTCCAGCTAACACAATTAATGTTTGCCTTTTCTTTTCGACATCAAATTCCAACTCTATAAATTATTCCTGAAAGATTTGAGCGATAATTTGGCATGTCCTATTTTGTTTCAAAATACAGTACAGTATACTAAAATGTTAACTACATGATTTGTTTACAAAATTTTTATGAAAAACTGCTTAGCATTTATCAATTTGTTACCATTTCACAAAATTGTGTTACCGGTACTTACTTTTAACCTCTTCGCCACAACTCTGCTTGTTAGTCACTTGGTCAGTCATTCACGTCCCTGTGACTCATTGTTGGCAAGTACTGTACTGGGCATGCACCGTCTCCTGAATGTATCTGAACCTGCTCCAGTGTTGGTCACGTCTGGTCTTGAAGCAGCTCGCAATCAGTGCCATCACAACACTCTGGCAGGTTGTTCCTCGAGTTCACAACTCTCACTCGAAAAAAGTTTGTCCTCACATTTTTCTGGACTTGTGGTTTCTTCAATCAAGAACTGTAACCCCTTGTGGAGCAGGCATCCAGTAGCTCCAGGTATAGACACTCGACTGAGTAGTGCTCTCCGAGATGTTAATACTGTACACCTCAATTAGGTCACCTCTTGCCTGTCTGTAGTATTAAGCTAGGCAGGCGCTCTAATCTCTCTGGATAACTGAGGTGCCAAAGTGCAGGCACCTGTCCTTTGGACATTTTCAATCAACTGACAGTCCCTAGCATATCTCAGGGACCAGAAGGGGAAGCACATCACTCTTGAAGATCGTTATGAGGGACAGACCATCTAGATATCTGAACGACCTTATAAGATCTACTAGTTAGTTAGTCAATTCACCTTCTCACAATGGCCCCGAGAACTTCAGTTCATTGTCAACACACACACACCCCAGATCGTTTTTGCATTCAGTCTCTATTAATGCAGTTTCTTCGTCCCATTGGGACATGGGATAGGCCTCCTTACCGTAGGTAGGACTACCCCAAAAAACTAAAACTAAAAATAAAGTGAATCTGGTGGTTGCCAGATACCATTTTGACTGAAAGTTTTTGGAAATTGTGACCTCATTCATTTGGGCAATTTGTACATCATATACTATTAGTCACTAGACTAACATCTCTCTTTAATGTCAGTTACTTTCAAATTGCTTACTATATCATTATAAAAAAAAAAGCTTCCCTTTTGTCAAAAAACTCTGGACATCATTCAAAAGTTCCCCATTAACTCCATACATCTTCAACATTTCCTACGTCACTTTTCTATCTACTCTATCATGATTTTCCTAAATTCATAAATATTTCATTAATGTACTTTTATGCAAACTCTTGATCCCCTCACACTGTCTTTCCTGAACCCACAAACACACTCTTTTTTTTGCTACAACACTCTCAGTAACAGCTCGTACTATACTTCTTTTCCTGATATACTTGACAGAATTAACCCTCAAAATATATACAGGTACTGTATTGTTATTGTTTTTATACAGGAAAAAAATTCACACTACAGATTTTGGCAACATTGTAAACTAAAGTTTAAAGTACAATATTTTCCCCTAAATTGTACTTAAGTTGGAATAAAAGTGCACTGTACTTCAAAATATTGTAAATATAATGTTTAAAAAGTAATTTCTCAAGAGACCTATTTAAGTAAAAGCAGAGTACTTAAATAAGAGTTACTTCACGACTCCAAACCTCTGGATGTCAGCAACACCAAAACCTGCCAATTTGCATCAAATCTAAATAAATAAATGCTGAATTAATGGGGGTTCAGTGTAATGATACTTGATTAATACAAATGTCATGAAATTGCTTTGATTTAATACCTTTAATACTGGGCAGGCTAGTTATTTTAATCCACCTAAACCTCACAAACCAACTAAACCTTTGCAAATATATTAATAAATTACCATTTATTAAAACAAAAAAGAAAAATAGTTTGTTTTATACATAAGAAGGCACAAACCATAAAATTACAAATAACACTTAAGTTCCTGATAGTCGAGAGATACATTGGAACTCATCAACAATAGAATCTTATGTCCTATGTACAAAGTATTATGCAGGATCTCTTTCCTAATCACACCAAGTAAATCATCAAATATGACGGCCAATATTCATTTACTTAGTATAATTTTGGAACTGCACAATGTCTTATATGAATCAATGTAGTCTTTAAAAAATCTGCTGAAATAAGGCTAACTTGTACCTTTACAAGACAAATTACCTGTTTTAAGCATTCTATATAAATTCTGTACAGTACTGTACTCAGTTTATCAAAGTTGGAGAGCTGTAGGAGTTAAGTTTAAATATAATATTTTTGGGGGAAACTATATGATCACAGTACTATCCATATGACCAACATTGGTAAGTCTTACATTATATTACTTTTATCTATAAGAAGAGGACAATTGATTTATGAAGTTAACAATTTCCCCCCTTTTTCTTAATTCAGCCTGTGGACTTAACATTAAATGAATAGCAAGACACAAAATTTATTTCCTTTAATAATCAAACTTTTATATTGTGACAGGTACAAATCATTTTCGTATTTTATTTTCTATTTTCTTAAAATTTTCAAGACTTCCAAATACTTGAGTGATGTACAGAACTATAAACTGAGATTACAATAAATTTTAGAACACATCAGAGGATTAGTTCCTCTAAGTCCTTCATTAACTTTTCTTCTGTAGCAATCTTGTCCAGTTGATTTTTCTCTAAGGCTTTTCCATTCTCCTGCTCTCCCTTTAGTTTTGCAATGGCATCAAGTTTCTGAAAAAAGATGAAATAATGTAATAGGCAATTCATGATTTTTCCATGAAAATTATCAAAATGTATGTTTTAAAATGACATATCCAAGCACAAACCTGGACATTCCTGTATACCTGAGCCCTCGTCATACATACTATAACCCCTGCTTGGGCCGTATATTATACTGTACTTTGTGTCTCTCCTGCACTTAATCCAACATCTTAGTTTAAAAAAATATTCTCAGCCATCAATGTAAGACCTAAACTTGGCTTGTGTTACAAAGACTTCAAATTTTTTTTCATTATCACTGCATAGTTTTGTAACACTCAATATTTTCTTTAATTCCATACATACAGAACTAGTCACCACAGGTGGTTGAAGGATTGGCCATGGTTATTAATGTAAATATGTACTGAACTACACTAATTACCACCATTGGCTGTAGCGAATGGTCAGTCAGCTGATCTCTGACATACATAAATAAACATGATGACCAAAGGTGAATATAACTTGTTCAGTAACTGCTGGTGTTTCATTCTCCCACTGATTGGTCTTTTATTATTATTACCTCAAATTGCAGCTTACTAGCCATTCAGGTGGTTAGTCCATTCTTTAATTCCTTATGAACTTTATTTCTCCAGTGTTAGTACAGGAAGAAACCAGAGTACAGTGGTCCCTCGGTTAACGAACGGTTCGGTTAACGCATTGCCTCCCATAAGGATCTTCTATTCGGTTAACGAACAAAACTTCAATTAACGAAATCCTTACAACAAACATGTTTTGTTGTAAGCATCAGCTGATGGGCTAGCCTGCCAATTCAGTACGGTAATCTGTTCTATATTTACATTCATTTCCAGTGGAGTAAATATCAAGAAAGTTGTGCTCTTTAATATTTTTGCATTTTTTTATATTAAAATTATTAGTCATTTTAAAATTTAGTTAACACATTCATAATATATGCAGTACAGGGAACTAGTTTTTTGTGCACCCATCAGCTGCTTGACTCACCCACCAGGCGTCAGTTTGGCTTTGTTTATAATGGAATGAACATCGATTTTGTTGGCGTCTTGAATATTTTTGCATTTTTACATCAAAATTATTGGTCATTCTGAAATTTAGTTAACATATTGATAATATATAGCACAGTGCAGTGTCGATTTAAATAAAATAATCTTGAATTAGTACCAGGGTTGTTATGATTTAAATCAAATGATTTAAATCGATTTAAATCAGATTAAAAAAATCATGATTTAAATCAAAATGATTTTTTTACTAATAACTGTTTTCTCTTTTTATTCTACATGATTGTAAAGTATATGCAATGCAGCAGGCTAATAACATTAAGATGATTAAAATGCTAAGATTAGGATATGTTCCACCTAAAAGACATCAAATTGGAGGGTCTCTTTTGGATCAAGCCTACGATTCAGTGATTAAGAATTATTCAGAAGAACTTAGTGGGAAAACAGTTTGCATGGCCATGGATGGATGGAGTAATGTCCACAATGAGCCTATAGTATGTATAACTTTAACAGCGGACAACCGTATTTATCTTGTTGACTCTATAGACACAGAATCAAGACACACAGCTGAATATTTGTTGAAATTAGCTGAATGTGCTACAAAAAAGTGTGAAGACAAATTTGGATGCACAGTAAGAAGCTGTGTAACAGATAATGCTGCTAATATGGCAAAAATGAAATGTGAATTCGGACAAGATAAATCCATTATAACATATGGTTGCTCTGCACACCTGTTAAATTTGCTTTCACAAGACCTGCAAATCAAGAACATTAAGGAGCACATTACTGAAATCATTAAGTACTTCAGAAATCATCACATCCCAGGATCTTTGTATGGAAGAGCAAGAAGAACAATGCTAGAAATACCATCAGACACACGATGGAACACAGTGACAGATTCTATTGAATCTTATTTAAAGAACTGGGAGACCCTTGTCAAAGTGTGCAAAGAAAATAGTGAAGACATTGATAAGAAAATTGAAAGGAAAGTTAATGATAAGGCATTAAAAAGAACTGCAGAAGACTATTTAGAGAGACTTAAGCCTATTGCTGTGGCATTGGACTGTGTCCAGAGAGAACATACCCTATTAAGTGATGCTGTAGAAATCTGGGTAAGACTGAAAACTGATATTAAGGAGTATTTAACAGATAAGAAGGATATGGATAATTTTGAAAAAAGAATCAAAGTAGCATTGACACCTGCCCATTTTCTAGCTAATGTGATAGATCCAAGGTATCAGGGCAGACATCTGACTCCTGAGCAGCGAGACATTGCAGAACAGTATGTGTGCGAGTCTCTTCCACATTTCCTTTCAACATTAATGTCCTTCCATGGAAGAAGTGCACCATTTAAAGAGGTCTATTTTGGTAAAGATGTTGTAAAATCTCTCTCACCCCTTGCTTGGTGGCAGTATTTTGCCAATGATATGACAGAAAATGTAATGGATGTTCCTAGGCAATTATTTACAGCTGTTGCATCATCAGCAGGGGTTGAGAGAATTTTTTCCACATATGGATTTGTACACTCAAAGGTAAGAAATTGCCTAGGACAGGAAAAGGCATCTGAGCTTGTCACAGTACATAAGCATTTCAATGTTCAACTAAGCTAATTTAAATGTTTTGAACTATTTTTGTTGTTTACAGAATGAGAATATTGTGTTGACTTGAAGTTATTACCGGTAATTCTTAATACACTATAATCCTACAAATGTAAGAAAATATACTTGTTACCATCATTATTTTTTTTTACAAAATGAGAATATTATTCTGTTGACTTGAAGAAGTTAAATTATTAATTTTTGAAACACTGTAATCCTATAAGAGCATTTATGTTAAATTTCGTTATTAAGTTTGGATTTGTGCACTCAAATGTAAGATAAGTTACCAGTTTTCTTTTATTTTACAAAAAGAATATTATTGCGTTAAATTCCATTGGTACATCTACTGCATAAATATCTTAATGCCAATTTTCTGTTTATTATCCTGAATAAGCTTTGGTTGAAAAATACTGTTTTTATGGTTTAAAAATATGATTTCAATGCAATTAGTAAAAAAATAAAAAAATCGATTTATATAAAAAATCCGATTTAAATCAAATAAATCGATTTTTTTTTTTTTAAATCACGATTTTTTCCAACCCTGTCAGAATTACTCCAAGTGAACTTAAAATTTTATTGGTGAAATTACTGCATCAAGCATGGGTACCCTGAAAGGTGATTTCTCCTCCATCCCCACTTCCTTCTCTTCTCCCTTCTCCTCCACCCCAACTTCTAATTCCCATCATCATCATTAACCAGGAACCTTCTACATACACACCTCAAAGTAAGTGTACTTTACTGCAATTTTTTTTTTACTTTGTATGTACTTTTCTGTGAGCCGGAACCAATTACCCAATATCCCATTGAAACAATGGGTTCGGTTAACGAACGACTCTGTGGAACGAATTGTGTTCGTTAACCGAGGGACCACTGTACATGGAGACACACCTGTGATGTTTGGCAGGGCAACACATGTGTGTCTGGGCCAAAGACTTGAACCCATAACACGGTTGCAAGAGAAATGTGCATTACCACTGTACCAACCCCAATATCATAGTATTTTCAATGGGATGAAACACCACAGCTAATTAGTTGTTTCTACAAAAACTGCCACAATTTATAACAATCATATGAAAAAAAAAAAAAAGAGATTTACAGAACAAGATTTATCATGCTTTATAGTGGCAACTGGTGAACTGTAGTGGGGATTGTTCTGTAGAGCATTACTAGTATTGTCTTGACCAAACTGCCCTTAATTTGAATAAAAAGTTTGTGATTATATTTTTTTATAATTTTTTTTTACCCCAAATATGAACTGGTGATCTGGTTCACAGGACTGTAGGAACCACATAAACTAATTTATTTGGCAGCAAAATGGAGAATTGACCTGTTTGTAAGTCACAACACTCAAATCACTAATCAGCTGTGTGGACGCCTTATCGCTTGGAGGGTCACGATGCTTAAGGGCTTCTCAAAAATTCCCTGCAGCTTGTTTGCAAGGTTGTTCCTATAGCTCATGTTCCAAGGCATATGTTCTATAGAGATTCCCCTGGCAATATGTTGAAGCAATATTCTTGCTTTTCTATGGTTAGTCAACAAGTCGCTGTTCTACCTAGAGCCTCATATTAAGGAATACAGGTATGTATAAGGAATGAATAAACACCTCTTTCAGTCTCCTTCACTTCCAAACAAATTTCTACCATCTCTACTGTTGGATGAGAACAATATTCTCAACTGAAATGTTCTTTCAATGTATGTTTTCCTTCCATTCTCATGTTATTCACAACTCTCCTGAGCACACAATAAAACCCATGAAGTACATTTATCTCACCAGTCATCCTTTTCTAACCTTTTTAATGTTTTTAATCTTCTTGTCTTTTTCAGGATTTCCAGTTAGTTCAATGCTTGCAGCAAGTGATTTAGATGGTGCAACTTCTGGAGGAGGAGCTTCTCTCCAGTTATTTCCACCCTTTTCTTCTTTTCCTGATTCCCCCTCTTCACGTTTCTTCTTAGCTGCCTCTCTTTTCTTCTTATTCTTCAAAGCTGACTTTGACAGCTGGGGTGGTGCTACAAATACCAAAAACACGTTGCATTATTGTAAAGATCTATCATATGCTCCTGTAGTTAATAAATTGAATACACAAATACTTCATATGTTAATGACAAAAGCCTGGAGCACAGAGGAAGAAATCTTACTGAAGAAGTTCCAATTTATCAAAACCAAAAGGACTGATATAGTAAACAATTAAGAAATATAACACTACCTTCGTTCTTAAGGGGGTCATCCACTTCACTGAGGAACTTTTTCTCAGTATTTGTAACACCAACAGGACCTTTTGCTCCCCTCTGAGATGGAGGAATGTACCTTTCTTTTGATGCTGTTGAGAAAATAATAATACAGTCTATTGGTTACATGATTTATAATAGGGAATAAATTATCAAATACTGGTAAATAACTGATATTTTGAGAGAGAGAGATCCTATCACCCCCCCTTCCAACCGGTTTGTTACTATGAAAAATATGTGAATTAATTGCAATATGATTTTTTTTCCTACTGTAATAGTCTTTGAATCCCTTGAGTACGATGTAAGCTCCCTTGAGTACGATGACATCCCCCTGAGTACGATGGTGTTGTATTGGGGGGGGGAAGTGATTATACTCATGGAATTGTACTCAAGGGGGGATAAATCATCGTACTCAGGGGGGGAATAAGTCATCGTACTCAAGGCCCATCAAGGAGTAATGTCTCTTGATTTGTAGGTCTTGAGAGAGAGAGAGAGAGAGAGTATATCAATAACAGTTCGTTTACAGTTTATTTAGTGTGTAAGGTGATAAATACAAATACATGTACTCCATTTACACAATCTAATACCAACTCACCAGCAACTATGGAGGATTCTATACCAGTGACAGGCTTAGTAGAAATAACGAAGGGCTTAGCAGCCTCAGGGTCTGGGATCCACTGGGCAGCATACAGCTCATCCATGAAGTTTTCATGTTGCAACACAGCAGTGTAGTGCCACACTTTATATCTGAAAATATATAATGTTACTGAAATAATCCATAATTAAAAGGCTAAAAAGAAAATGGATCAATATCTAATGATCATTAAAGAAAGAAATAGCGCTTTCCCAGGAGTAATGGGGTAAAACTTTTATCTTTTGGTTGCAATACTTTACCACTGTTGAGTTTATTTTTTTTTAAATCAAATGTGGTACTGTACAGTAATACTTGACCTTTGTCAACAGCCTTCAAAAAAAGCTCCACTTCACTGGAGAGCCTCAACTCTACCTCTACTACAGGGCAGATGACATAGCTATGTAAACACAGGCAACTCTCCCGCCATTGTCGTCAGCCCCACTACTCCCATATATACAGAGCAAGCTCATCTTTCTCAATCATCTCACGAATGTTTAAGTTATAAACACACCACCACCACAATATGAAGTAGTCATGTTTTTTAAAGAATAAAGCAAAATCAATAAAAGATTGATGGTGCTTTTCTTACACATCAGTAAGGGTTCCATAAAAGTTTACACTCATCCCTTTTATCAGGATTTTTTGTTCGTCCCTTTAATAATTTTTTATCCTTTTAACCCTTACAATTTCTGCCTCTTTTTGAATGAGTACCGGTAAGAAGAGAAGTAGACCAGCGACACCTTCTGGCCTCACACTCAGAGGAGGACGACTCTGTCTGGAGTGAGGATGAAAGTTGCCAGTTCCTTCACCACCAAAGCATGTAAAGTAGCACCTTTGTATGAAATTTAAACAAAATCTATTTTTTTACCCCAAGTGCCGACAACTAAGGTATTAGGTCAGGCGCATTTTGGGGGAAGGTGAAAACTAAAGAGTTTTTATTGTAAAGTAGTTAGTGATAGGTTCTTCAAGAGCCTAACCCTATCATTTATAGAGGTTTACCTGTACTTAAAAACACTTCCACAACAAACAGAACGCTCTGACAAGCTATTTAAACCAAAACCCAACCAATTTGACCATTATTTTTTATTTGGGCCAAATTTTTAAACTGGATGGCAAAATATTCGGCAAAGGTATACCTTTACATAACTTACTGGGATGCAGAGGAAATGTGTGACATCAGCCCAAGAAAGTGTTAATAAAATACAGAATGAATATATTTTTAGGTTACCATTATCTTAAGACATCTGAAACTATGGTATTCTGAAGTGGATAATACTGAGATTCTATTTTACTTAGTCACAATTAATTGATAACATACCCATTGTTAACTCTTAGTCTTGGGGAGCATGTAGCTGTGAGTAAATATTGCCCACATGGAGACCAACTGAAGTATGTAGAATCGGAACACTCCGTTTCACTAATCTTCTTGCGTTCTGCTATGTCCCACATCTGCCAAGAAATCCTGGGACTGTATTTCTTAAATGAACTAATTAAAAACTAAGATCAATAACCAATTAGTTTATTATACAATTATGAAATTGTTATCGTGAAGAGTAATTACAATTCTCTAGAAAAGATTAACCTTTTTTAAATTACAATAAACTCTTAATCATTACATGAAAAAAAAAATCAGTCCTTCAATTATTAAGAAAAGCTTTAACCTAAAACTGTAATTTCCATTTCACATCTCTCTATATAGAGGAATGAGTGTGTTTTTCTTAAGTGTAAATTGAAATAAGATAGTTTGTGTTGTCTCGATAATAGTTCAATGTTTATATGGATGGAAATGTAATGTTGGTGGGATAATACTCTTTTCTTAACATGTTCACTTAACTATTTCTAATCTATAAGCTATCTTATCTATTTAATATACAGTGGGGTATGCTATAATGAACGGATCCTACTACGAATATTCCTATAATGAACGGTTTTACCTATAAAATTGAGAATGCTATAACGAACGAAACTCCTACAACGAACGCGGATGAATACGGGACTATTTCGCCTGGCGCATGAATATTGTTGTACCGCGACCCACAACAAGAGTGTCAGGCGCCATCTTTGTCTCATTGTGTAGCCAGTGCACCACTGATATTGTTGAAATTTTGTCTTTTGATGTGGAAATTCGCTTTATTTGTATAACTATTTTGTTATACAAGTATACAATTGTAACAATGAGTCGTCCAAAGCGAGTGAGAAAGCTAATAACCCTTGAAACTAAGAAAGAAATTATAAAGAAACGCGAGAATGGAAGAAGCATTGCGAAACTTAGTGATGAATATGGGATGGCTAAATTGACTATATGTACGATTTTGAAGAATAAAGAGGAGTTAAAAACTGTGCAAGTGGCTAAGGGAATCTTTAGACTTAGCAAAGCAAAGTGTAATGTGATTGAAGAGATGGAAAATTTACTCTTAGTGTGGATAAAGGAGAAAGAAATGGCAGGTGGTAACATTAGTGAAGCTATAATTTGTGAGAAGGCCAGACAATTGTTTGAGGACCTTAAAGCCAAGACTCCCAGTGGAAGTGATAGTGATGTGCCAGTGTTTAGGGGTACCTGCATGCTGAATAACACTAAGGTAAGATAAAGTACCATATTTTTTACATTTTCCACAGAATTTTTTCAGTGTTAAGTGGTTGTATTTGGGGGCCTGGAACGGATTAATCCTATAACGAACGAATGCTATAACGAACGAGGTTCTGGAACCAATTACGTTCGTTATAGCATACCCCACTGTATTACAAAGAGTAAATGGAATAAGTTCTCTTAATCATAGTACAGTACTGTATATCTTACCTCAAATCTACCTGCAATGTTACCAAATCCACCCACTAAGACAATATTGCCTACTGGATTGACAAGGATGGTGTTTCTAGCTCCTGAGCCAAACTCAGCGATGGCTTCACATTTATGGTTAAAGAGTGTGGCCTTGGAAGGCATTGTACCATATACTGTGAAGAATTCCTGTCCACTAGGACACCATGCCACGGAGTGAATATTTCCAGGTTTGGCTGAAAAGGAAAATTTTATTTTTTTTGAGAATCTCCAGTTTTCTGTCACCAGGTTTTGAGAGTTTATACTTGTAATACAGAAAAAATATACAATTTAATGGTGAATATAGCAAGAAAAATTAATGATAGCATCACTCATATCTGGGTCAAAATGAGTCTATGGTCAAATTTGGCTGCTTTCCTGTTCAGCCTGTGTTACATGCCTCAGTCACACAAATTTTAGAAATTTCTAAGTCTGTGCTCCCAGAAAAAATCTCAGAATCATCACTGGCACTGACCAGACCATATGGTCAGGGACTGGGCTTCACTCTTCTACAATCCATCTCTGAGTTAAACACTACAGTATTTACCAACATGTTACTTTCCATTCTCTTTATTAATCTTGTATAATCACTCAAAACAGTATGTCATCCTTTTGGTACAACTCTAAATACTTACAAAATGTGATCCTTGTTGAATCTCCTCGAGTGTTGAGGGAGAAAAGCATGTGTTCACCGTAGTATGAGTGCCCTGATTTATCCATCTCAGCAGCAGTTAAAAGCAAACATGCAGTGGATTGCTTGTTCCAGAAGTGCTCTATAGTATCAACCTGAAAGTCAAACAAGAGGCTCAAAACAAGTGAAATAATCTTTGATTTTAGACTTATTACAGAAGACCCCATTGGGAGGACCCTATTGGTGGGGTAAGTAACCAGCAAGTAACGGGCATCTCGTTGGAGAGCACACCTCACTAAACCCAAGAATGAAAAATTAGCCAACCTGTGTTAGTGTAATATGCTCATTGTTGATATGAACAGTTGTGCCTCCCTGCTAATATGGATGTCAAAATACTGTAATTGCTTAGTTAGTCCTGTACTAAGAATTTTGTTTTAATGTACAGTGGGGTATGCAATAACGAACGGATCCTACTACGAATATTCCTATAACGAACGGTTTTACCTATAAAATTGAGAATGCTATAACGAACGAAACTCCTACAACGAATTTTTTTTTTTTTTACTAATTTATTGTTTTTTTATTACAAGTATTAATGATGTTCTTTATTTCAGGGGTTTAGATGCATATTTATGCACTTTTGTAAAAATTTTACAATTTTATATTATATTTTTCAGTATTAAGTCGTATTTGGGGGCCTGGAACGGATTAATCCTATAACGAACGAATGCTATAACGAACAAGGTTCTAGAACCAATTATATTCATTATAGCATACCCCACTGTACAGTATTCACATTTCAAGGCTTTGGGCCTTGAACCAAATTCCACAATTTCTAAGTGATAAAACCATGATGTCAAGACTGCAGACTTTTGCATGCCTTAGTTCTTGACTGATAATGCCTTCTAGGTCTAGGAAAAACTTAAAATTAGGGCAAAATTATCATTGACTGTACTGTATATACAGAACAGTACAGTACTTATTTATTAGGTTGTAACCTCTACTCCTTTACTATCTTATTCCTGTAATATATATGAACAATTCTCTTGAACACTCTTGGGTATTCCTACGCAAAATTGCGTATGATGTAAATTTTCGCTTTAGAGTTTTCACACATAAATTTGCAAATGATGTAAAAAACTAAATTAAAAAAAGTTTTACGTTTGTGTATGAATGCTAAACACGCAAAACACATGTGGCAATGTCAGTGTGATCTGGCATTTCAAAGTCACCACACCAATCTCAATTTTGCGATTCATTTACTCATAACAGTGTTGTGAGAGTTTTGAACTATGCCTCGTGTTGCTGGAGAGAGTGAAGTGGTGGTAAAAAGTAAGAAGTGCAAGAATATTGCACCACATGGCGATAGTGTAGTTCCTCCTGATGCCACTTCCTAGCAAAATATTAATTTTTTCACAACTTTTCTTCTATTACTATTTTTTCAAAAATATATATGCTTTATAATGGAATAAGGTTCATATTGCAATCACATGAAATAACGAAGGTATAAATTGATGTTCGCACATTTTCATTAAGAGTAAACAAAAATATTGCATTTTACTCGTTCTTACGTATTGAAGTAATTATTTTATTGCGATTACTTGTAGAAAATTTATTTACAATGCTAATGCAACAAATCCCAGCTTTTTATCTCAAACAGCAAGCTTGCTATGACTCATTATATACAATTATCTCTCTTGTGGTGCAGTCGAGTGAGGCGAGGCAAGTGAGAAGCCAGACCCCGAGAGTCTACCGAAAGAGTGACTACCCAAGAGTGTTAATACAGAGCTTGCTCAACATTCACTCGACTGACTTTTCAGTGAAATAATAGCTTCACGCACTCAACCACGTATCACCTGACAATCTTCAAAGACAAATTTCAAGACTAAGAACTCACTTATTGATTTAAATTATTTCTTATGTTGTCTACAGCTCCCATGCTATCTTGAATTACTAAAGACCTACAATACAATACACTATATAATAACATATTTTCAATACCTTGAAGAAACTTTTATTAGCCAAGGCATTAGAAGTTTCCTTAAAGTTTGGGTATCGATAAAGGTGGACGTATGCTGGAGCTCCCTTCACACCTGTGAATAAGACAAAAAGAACAAAACACTGACAAAAATTCATCATAAATAAGACATGAATATCTTAATGGATTTTCTGTTTGCCCACAAACCTTTGCCTAAAATAATGTCAATACACATACAGTACTC
The DNA here is from genome assembly GCF_018991925.1 of Homarus americanus. Lineage (NCBI taxonomy): Eukaryota > Metazoa > Arthropoda > Malacostraca > Decapoda > Nephropidae > Homarus > Homarus americanus. The sequence goes on from NW_024715014.1 coordinate 4,522,500, forward strand.
TTTATGCTACCTAGCAAGTTATTGGAATGTATCCATTTTTTTAATTGAACAATTCTTTCCTAAGCTTTATAAAATAAATGACTTACTTTTGGAGTATAAAATGTAATAATATAATCTGATATTGTACAACTAGCTTCAATGTAATATTAGGTTACAATGATCTAGACTAAAGGTATATGGATTAGGCAGCTGGACATTATGAAAGACACCAAACGAGGGATAGTTTATGATGCTCTTGACTCCAACCAACATACACCATAATAAAAAGTAACAGTAGCAGTGACAGGAAAAAACTTCAAAGTTATTCAGATATAATTTTATCTGCAATATAAACTGTACACCTTTCTTTAATGCTTCATTCTATCTTAGAATCTCTTCCTTGGTGATTCTTCCATATGAGGTGTTTGTCCCCAAGGATCTATACCAGAGCCAATCCTGCCATGTCTATACAAGTTTTAACTCTCTGGTCCAGCATGTTATGAATCTGGCCCCATTAGTTTACAGAGCAGCTGCATTAGCAGTGCCAAGCTTCTTTATATCTCCATCAGTGTTTCTCTGCTATACATTCTTGTCTTTGCTCATATTTTAGCCCGACAATATGTCTTCTAAGAGACCAAGAGGTGGCACCATGGGCACTGCTACTAATTTTCCTCTTAGGACCCATGATTATGTTGAAATTCACCAGTAGAGAGCAGCTGTGACCTATATTATGGTCATTTTTTAACTAGTAATTAGAGAGAGAGGGAGAGAGAGAGAGACTTAAAATATTAACACTTACTAGGCACAAAAAAGGTAACACAATGATTGTTTGTGGATGGAGAGATACTGAAGGACCTCACTTTCTGAAGAATCTTCTTTTCAACAATATTTTGGAGGTCATCTGCTTTATAAAAATGTACTTCATTGGTAACGTTGCGTGCAAATATTGTTTCATCTTTTGTCCACTGTGGTTGCCTGAAAGATAAAAATATAGTTGAAAATTCCCTAAAGCACTAACACCAAACACATGCTTTGCACAAGGGGAAAAAAACCTATTTCTCAATGCTGAAATCTGATGGAAAGTTTGGAACTAAAAAGAGGTCAAAATATCCTTCCATACTACCTGTCATACATACAGTACTGTACCAGTCCCTGTTTGTGGAGACAACTTCTTCCCCCTTTTAAAGGCATTTTCCCACAAACTCCCTTCACCTGTTTTCATTTCCTTATTCTTACTGTCAAAACAGATGTGGTGTTACAGTGATCCTCTTCCCACACACCTATATAGTCACCCCATCACTACACACAATCTCGGTTGTCACTTACAGTCACACTCTCCAGGCATCATGCACATCGCTGCTTCCTAAATGACCATCTCCTCACTCCAATCTTTTAATGTTTTCTTGGTCTTCCCCTTTCCCTCCTACCATCCAACTCTGAATTATAATCTTCAATCTTTCATTTGACCTTTTCTCAAAATGTCCTTATCACATGAGCAAACCCTGATTCACTCTGACTTGAGCTTATTTTCCTCTCATATGTTTTCCTCGTTTGTTTAGGTCTTATTTTATCCAAAGAATGTTACATATGTTACTTTTAATCTGCTCTTTCCTCCTGCATTCCGAATCCAAACTTTTTTTTTTACAATACAGTCACCCCTTGGTTATAGCACACTTGATTATCGCAATTTTCGTTATCACGTCTCTATCAAAATCTGCACATCTACTGTTATAGCGCATTTTTCAAGCTGAGAATTTCATTATTATGCAGTTGCCTCCAGGAAAAATTGGGGTTGGGTCTTGGGTGCCTGGAACCAATTAGAATAAATCCCATAGGTTCTATACTTTCGTTATCGCGTTTTTCGTTATCACGCACTCGGCGCGATCCCAATTAGGCGTGATAACCAAGGGATGACTGTACTGTACTGTAATGGACAATCCTACTGATAGAGTAAGCAATAGGTTTGGGATGTAATCTTTGCAGTCATGGAAATGTGACAGCTCCCTAAGTTACAGAAGCTTGAATTCCAGAAATTTGCATTAACAAAATCCAAAAAATATGGAATGAGTTTTGAGGTGAAGAAAAATCTACATTAACAAAAATAATAAAAACTTCCACAGATTTCTGGAGTTTACATAAATAAGGATAAAAGATAAAATCTTGTCAATCTCCAATATTTCACTAAGAAAAAAAAATTGCTCACTGCACATTGCAAATAAAATTAGATATTTAAACTACAGTACAGTACATCACTACTATCATCAATGTTTTATGGCCATTTTCCAGGCTTATGTGGGTTAGCCTTGATTACCTGAAACCAGCTCTCCATGCTGTGTGGTCTCTTGCAGTCCTCTTGTTAGCATCAGAACCCTAATGTCATTTCTTACAAACTTTCCCCATGCCATTATTGGCCTACCCCTGGCTCTCCTTCCCACCACATTTTGATTCTCTCCCCATGCCCAACCATCTTGGCCTGCTAGCCCCTATGCAAAACAATACCGTTATCTGTAAATTAAATGATATACGGTACAGTATTAAGTGTTAAAACTGACAAGGACGGTACAGGAAGGCTGACAGAGCTAGGTGGCTGGCAGCACTCACTTGCTCACAGCAATGCCAGGTCTTTTTGGACAAATTCTGCTTTATAGTTTGCAATACAGTACCTTGTATAAACATTTACTCTCTTGTTAAACTATGAACCATTTTCTCTCAAAATTCTTTACAAATTAATCATGGAGGACAGAAAAAAAGATGAGAGATATTAATGAGTAAAACTGAGGATTGGAAGGCAAAGGCAAAGAAGAAATTAATATGGAAGAATGAAATTTAAAGCTGGGTCTTCTGAGACACAATATCTGCGAGAAATAATACAAACACCCTGATAATGTCTGGAGCAGAGAGCCATGGTCACCAACCCTCAGACTGACACCTTGTTTAAATTATTGATTTATGCCTTTTACAGTACAGTATATATCAGAGAGGAAGGTGTGGAGATAAGTGAATCATGCAAATGTTGTACCACAATTTGAAGACGTGATCATTTACTAGCAAGAACCTACTAGATGTACAGTGCTTACCAATTTACTTGACTCTGCTGGAAGAAGGCTTTGAGTTGTTTCTTCCCTGATACATCATAAACACTTAAATTTGGTTGCACTTGACTCTGATCCAGTGTTTCTGGAAGAACAAAAATAAAATATATCATCGACAAAATATTCACATAAAGAAAGAAAAGATTCACTTACACAATGCATATACAGTAAATACAAATCATTTACGAACAACTGTAAGTTAATACAAATAAAATGTTTTCATCATTATCAAATATATCAAAGATGTGTATTAATAAATATTCTGAAAAATAAACACTTATACCAGGGGTGTCAAACGTAAGGCCAGTCCCCTCAGCCTCGAAGACAACATGTGATGATGACCAGACTTGGTCTTAATGATGTGGCGGGTGTTGTTCAATTGTTTTGTACTGATAGCGGTATTGTAGATTTTTTTGGGGGGGGGCTATGCACATGGGTGTCTGACTGGCCAGGAACCTGTGCCTGAATTCCATGTTATAATGATCCTGATTTATGATATTTCGACCTGCGATGGAAATTTCAGGAACTGAACCCCATCATAAATAAGAGAAAATATAGTGTTATTATTTGAAAGACTTACTGACATAGGACTCCCAGACACCCAGATAGCTGCCAGAGGGTGAGAAACATATCTCTTGGGCACGTGGATGCTTCAGGGATCCAATTCTCTGCCATGAAGGAGCCTCAGCCACATACACCCTACAACAAAATACATTGTATATATATTCTGTATATACAGTATATCTGTATACTCTATATATACTGTATACAATAAAACCTCGATAAATTGGACTAATGGGGGGGGGGGTTGTTGAAGAAAACATTGTTTATCTTGACTGTTTAAAGAAAATCAGTTGTTATACTTGTACAGTAATGTTATTACTGTGTTTCAAATACTAAGGCCTTTAAGTGCATTTAAAACACTATTACATCAACACTAAAAAAATATGAAACAACTTTCTGGGTTGAGAATCCAACCATAAGTTTGGTCGCCGAAAACTATTTTCACAGACAATTGTTACGTGCTGTAAAGTAACCGCAGAATTTGTCCTATGAATAAAGAGAAAACTGTATACAGTCAACCCTCGCTTTACGCGGTCCCACATTCCGCGTTTACACGGTACCCTGCCGAAACAGGAATGCTCACATTCCGCGGTGCGTGTACCCCTTTACGCGGAGAGCGGCTGGCGAGCCGTGCCATTTTTGGATCCAAACCTCCCGACATCTCTCCCGCCATCCGCCATGTTGTGTAAGCGGCGCGAGCATGGTGCGCACAAGGTCGCCCAGTCATCAAAACATTACCGAGTTCTTCACCCGCCAACCACCACAGCCGGCCCAAGTCAGTGATAGTGATAATTATAGTGAGGATATGGACTTATATGGACTTTGAGGGGTTTGACAAAGAGGCCCTGCAAGCCTCTGTGGTGGATAGTGATACAATTGATACAAGTGATACAGGTGAGGGCCAATAATCTGCCCTCTGCCTCGGAACCAACCGCCCATCCCCGTGTGCCCAGCCATCTTTTCTACTAATGTAAGTGTTAAAAAAACTAATATTATGGATATTTCTATTAATTATTAATTGTGTGTGTGCATACCATCATAAAGTTCAGATAATATTTTTACTACAACATAATTGTGTGTCGTCAAAAAGTGGAGTTTGGGGGTCGGCCCGGTCTCTATTTCAATTAATCCCATATGTTATGTTGTTCACTTTATGCGTTTCTCACTTTCCGCGGTACCCTGTGGGTTGAATTAACCGCGTAAAGTGAGGGTTGACTGTACAGTACAGTACTACGCAAATTGTATATAAACTAAATTATCGCTTTAGGGTTTTTATACTCAACTTTGGCTAGGTTAATATTATGGGTTATGTCCAGTATGACCAATAAGTTTGTAAGGAACATAAAACATGTATGCACATAAAAATAAATTTGAGAAGCATCTACCATTGAAAAAGTATTCTTCTTAAAGAAAATATTTTAACTTACTGGCCATCAGCAATCCATGCAAATCTCTTTCCATTTTCAGAAAAGATAAATGCCTTTACTTTCCCGCTAAACCCTTCAAAGTTTGAAGAATTGCACCCAAAGCTCTGGGCCCCATCAGTAAACCGTATGTCATCAGTGGTATGAACTGCAAAGAAAAAAACCTCATGTAGTCTGCTACACTGTAACACAATCTAGTGGGAAAAATAAAAATAAGTAACCACATGCTCCTGGAGGATTATTTTCTGGATCAGTTTATTTATGGGTCTACTGAAAGTCAATAACACATGCACACAGATGCTATTACACTTACTGGTTTGTGGATAATAAATCCATTATTAAATTGGAGGAGTCATCCTGGTCCCATTATATAATGGGATTCAATGGAAAAAAAATTGATTTAAATTTTTTTTGCTTAACAAAAGGTTGCCCATTCATATAGTGTATCAGGGTTGGCCTGTGTGGGTTAATCACTATCTTGGTCAATGACCCCCTTTTCTGATTACCCAGATGACCGAAACGATAATAATACCAAGTTTTCAGTATACAGTATATTATAGTTTTCAGAGTGGATATTTTGACGTGACCGGCTAAGTTTCTACTCGCGCTATTTTGCTGTGTGCGTTCTGATTGCCGACATACTTTCTGTTTAACATGACGGGGGTCCGCCCCCCAGCTAGGAAGTTAGGTAAGATTAGCCAGTTTTCTTTGGTTGGTTTAGTTAGGTTCTGTTAAATGTTGCTTCTTTTATAATGATAAGAACATCTGTGGAAAACATGGCCCAAATAGAACAACAACTTCTGGTTATGTATTTTTATACCTACACAATGACTGATTCACGGTGAAATAAATACCATATGCTGCCAGAGTCACGGTCAAATAGTCTCCTGTTGTTTACTGGTAATGGACGATTAGCCAAAGAGGGAGCACTCATGGTAAAATAGCATAGAAGGAACTTAGCCGATCACGGTAAAATATCCACTGCTTGTTTAAAAAAAAAACTTATTTCTGACTCTCCAAAGACATTTCGACATAAATCAGGCATGCCAACAAACCAATCTTATTTGTCCTCTGAAAAATGTTATCTCTATTTTTCTTGATTATTCCAAGATATGAAGAGTAATTAGATCATAAAAATGGTGAAATTATTTTGACTAGATCCCCCGACCCACATCCTTTAACTGGCATCCAGCCGTACATGTTACGGCACTGTTGACGAGATGCTGTATATATAATATGTACGTACATATGTTTGCCTTTCCCATCTCCTCAGACCACACTATTAGACGTACTTTATGAGTTAATGTTCGAAGGCAAGTGAAAAAAATTTAAATTTACCTGCAAAATGTGTCATAATGACAATCGGACGGATACCATGCCGCACACAGCACTCCAGTTATCCAGCAGAGACTGGTCCAGCCCCTCACAGCAGCGTGTTCACCAATGGCAACACATCTTTCCTGGCAGTAACAAGGATGACACCTATAAATATTTACTTCTTTTTGCTGTTCAAATTTATTTATACCACAACATTTTCTCCTACAAAAATTTTTCTGACCACCAGTATTTATTAGGTAAATTGACTTTTCAACAAAATACAGCAATATATATATATATATATATATATATATATATATATATATATATATATATATATATATATATATATATATATATATATATATATATATATATATATATATATATATATATATATATATAAAACTTGGTTAATCCCGAGTGTTAGTAAAAATAAAGCATAAAATATATATAATATCCAGCAGAGTCGGACGTCAATACAATAAGCGCCTGTTCATTGTCAACTTTTACTTACTTTTACTTTTATCCTCTTCGCCACTGATCGGCTTGTTAGCCGCTTGGGCGATAGGCCACGTCTCTGTCACGCACTGTTGGCAAATACTGGGCATGCACCGGCTCCTGAATGTACCTGAACCTGCTCCAGTGTTGGTCAAGTCTTGTCTTGAAAGAGCTCACACTCGGTGCCGTCACAACACTTTCTGGTAGATTGTTCCAAGAGTTTACAACCCTCACTCCGAAGAAGTTTGCCCTCACGGTTTTCTGAACTTGCGGCTTCTTCAATCTTGAGCTGTGACCCCTTGTGGGGCGAGCGTCCGCCAGCTCCAAGTAAGGAAACTCAACTGAGTAGTGCCCCCTGAGATGCTTATACACTTCAACTAGGTCCCCCCTTGCCCGTCTGTAGTATAAGCTATGCACGTTCAGGCGCTCCAATCTCTCAGGGTAGCTGAGGTGCCGAAGTGCAGGCACCAGTCTGGTGGCCCTCCTTTGAACATTTTCAACCAACTGACAGTTCGGGAAATGTGTTGCGCTGTTCCTTTGATTGATTGACTGCCCAGTGACCAGAAGATGATCACAGGTAATGAAGAGAACACCAGAGGACTGCTACGGGCCCCGCAGTGACCGTACTACTAGTCTAGTCTACTATTACTTTGTACATGCCAGGCAATGAGAGCGGCACGTTTATCTTTGAAGAGTATGTCGATTTCCTGATTATTTTCATCAAACCATCCTGGTGTTTTCTTTCGTTATGGCCGAGAGTCTTGCTCAGCTTTTTGTGATTTAGGTTGTTTGTTGCTGGGTCATTTATTAGTCCATCGTCGATCTGCTCTTCAAAACCCTGTTCTACCTCTCGATCCTCCAGTCGCTTGGTGTTAAAACCTTTTCTGGAGGCTTTTTGCCTTTTGTTTTGGGGTGACGTGAAGGGAGAGTTTGGCTCTGATGAGCTAATGATCTCTATCACAATGGTCTGAGCCACGAATGGCTCGGGTGATGAGAACATCTCGGCAATCTCTTTCTCTGACAATGATGAAGACAGTGAGATGCCAGTGTTTGGATCGTGGGTGTTGCCAAGAACCTTGAACTTGTCGGCCTGCCTATATAGGGTATTGGTGATAGTGAGGTAGTGTGCAGCACACTTGCTGACGAGGAGTAGGCCGTTGGGATTACACACTCCGTTTCTCCTTATGGTTCCCTGCCATATATCAGCATCTCTGCCAACTCTGGCAGTGAAGTCTCCTAGGAGCACAACCTTATCTTCTCTGAGGGTGGAGGTTAGCACTGTCAAGGTGTTGGGGCGTATGCACTGCTTAAGGAGGCATAACATGAGTAATTCAGTGGGACTGGGAGCGTCATGAGGCGCTCGTTGATCCTAACAGGAATTTCTGTTAGCCTACTGTATGTAGGATGCATCGGTGGATGGCAAAGCCAACTCCAACCACTCAGTCGAGTGTCCTTACTTGTAGCTGGCGGACGCTCGCCCCACAAGGGGTCACAGCTCAAGATTGAAGAAGCCGCAAGTCTAGAAAACTGTGAGGGCAAACTTTTTCGGAGTGAGGGTTGTAAACTCTTGGAACAATCTACCAGAAAGTGTTGTGACGGCACCGAGTGTGAGCTCTTTCTAGGCAAGACTGGAGCGAGTTCAGGTACATTCAGGAGCCGGTTCATGCCCAGTACTTGCCAACAGTGCTTAACAGAGACGTGACCGATCGCCCAAGCGGCTAATGAACCGATCAGTGGTTAAGAGGATAAAGTAGTAAGTAAGAACGAACATTGACCTTCGTCGTCCACACTTGTTATTGATTGTTTACCAAGTGCAAAGGTAAGTGGTGCGATGTATGATGATGTAAACATTATTGTCATATAATCAATTATTCTTTGAAATGAATGGACATATAATACATAAAAAAAAATTCCACGACATAATTTCTTGACTTATCGAAAAACTAACACCTTCTGGCAACTTTCCTCAGTCAGCATTACCAGATATCGCTACAGTACCTTTCTTCAGTCGTCAGTCACTGCTTCCTCGCTAGCACTGCAGGGGGGTAATTCGTTGGTCTATTGTGGTGGTGAGAGTTAACTCCTTTTAACAATGTCAGGTGAGTCTGAGTATTTCGAAATGTTGTTGACGACTTGCACCTTCGAATAATAGTTTCATCGACACACGCTCCTCGTTGACCAGAATAACATAACACATTCCAGAGTCGGATTCTTGGATCTAGCGGAGAGCAGTGTGTGGGTGCGTTGCTTGGGGCGTTGCTTGGGAGTCCAAACATATTCTGTAGAGTGACTTTACAAGGATATAGTCGAGACTCATTTGACGCCTGCTTCTAAGATTTATCAGAAAGAAGCATAAGTTATGTATATAGAAATTTATATCATCGTGATTATAAAGTAATGGAGGGAGATAGGGGTTTTAACTTTATGAGCCCTAGGCCCTTAGCGACTAAGCGGGCATCACCTGGAAGCACTTGTTTGTCGGTGCGTGCTTTCCACTTAACGCGACAACTCGATCATGGATAAACGGATTTCAATAAAACTTGACATGATGATAATTTAACACCGTCTCTGACTGGTATGTGATTATTATTATTATTATTATTATTATTTTTTTTTTTTTGGGGGGGGGGAATTAAGCCAAAAGTTGATACCTAGTTAATAGATATTTGTATGCAGCTGATACTGACACGTAGGACATTAACATACAATAAATACTTACGCAGTAAACACTGACACAGGTTGGTAGGCAGACAGCACTGGGACGGGGCGGCCTAGTGGACATAACTATTGTCTCTTGTTTTAAAAGTTGCAGATTAGCATTCGGGGCAACTCCGGTTGAGAAGGAGCACCTGGCTCACAGTTGAGGAAGTGAAGGACATCTAGTGCTGGTCTTTAAGCCAGTGGCATCCATAGTGAACTTTTGTGACTGAAAGTTTTCGAATTGAATTTTTACACTGTTCATTACCACTCTCTTCTTCAGGCTCATTTCTTGTGCATGTTACTACAATAGTCTTCAGTGGATGTCTTAAAAGAAGGAAAATGTAGAGTTGTGTAACACGAGGGTTAGACCAGTAAGACTTTTTTTCGCAAATTATCCCCGAGTCACATAACAAGGAGCTGAAATACAGCTGACACTGATACACAGCTGGTTCTGGGACAGTGAAAAGTTGACACCTGATACACAGCTGCACTCGCAAGCAGGAGGCATGTTCGACTTCAGGGCAGGGTAAAACTTGACCAACACTGGAGCATGTTCAGGTACATTCAGGAGCCGTTGCATGCCCAGTACTTGTCAACAGACGTGACCGATCGCCAAAGCGGCTAACGAGCCGATGAGTGGTGAAGAGGATAGAAGAAGAAAGATAGGCACAATTTTTTGCAGTGGTTTGCCTCTGTTTACCCAGCAGCAGCAGTGATTGGGTACCTGGGTATGTTCTAAGGTAATGGATAGCCAGTGCAGTAAAAAAAAATTCCGGTCTTCTCGGAGTATTCCTTGAACACCTAGTCATACAGCTTGTTATTTAGCCTGTGGTTGTTGTGTTGGCGACAGCTTCGATCCACACCTTAGAGAAACTCACGCCTAGATGGCCCTCGGGCTGGCCATGAGGGGTACCAGTAACCATTACAGTGTGAGCCTACCAATCATCGCTGGTGTCCTCTACAAACACTGGACAATAGACTTCATAACAAAGTAACAAATAACAGACCAACCGCCCGAACGAATGAACAGTAAGCTGCTAAGTGATGTAATTATAACTTTATTTAAAAATAAAAACACCAGTTCACCGACGCTGGTAATTAGCTGAGGCACAGCTGACATTGGTACTGCACTTAGCTGACAACTGCTACTGTGATACACAGTTCTTATTGGTACACAGTGACAACCTGTACTAACTGTATATAGTTGATAATTACTGTATACATAAAGACACTGGTGGTAAATAACAGTCGATATCTGGCAACATTCCTCAGTCAGCATAAAGTATTGCCAGATGTCGTTACATATTCTGCAGTGACAGTCACTCCCCCACTTCCTGAGGTGGTAGGAAATATTTGGGTGGTCCATTGTGTGAGTGAGTTATTCCTCCTTTGTGACAATGTCAGGTGAGTATTATTAAATGTTAAAAATATAAGGTATACTATATGCAAGACTGAATAAGAGTTTTATCGAAACGTCACACACGTCCTGCATCAAATATAAATATTTGTTGGATCTTGCACAAAACTGCGTTTTATTTAATCTCATTTCCACCACTTTTTCGCTTACAAACCGTTCGAGCGAGCGGTCTGTTATGTGTTAAATCTTTCTTTGTCCAGTTATTCGAGGAGGACCCATTTGACGCCTGCTTCTAATATTTGTTTCAGAAAGAAGCATAAATTATGAATATATAAATTACTACCATCATAATTTAAAGTAGTGGAGGAAGATAGGGACTTCGTGGCGTAGCGGGCGGGACCTGGAAATGCCTGCTTGTTTCTGTGGAACGCACACACAGGCACAGGTCCTAATACTTTTGTCTCTCCTACCCCACACATCATCTTTCAGTGAACAGTGACAACCAGAAATACGATTTTGTATATCATGCAAATCTTTTCACTCCAAATGTTCTATAATTTTATTTCACTCAATTTAAATTGCTTGAATATCAAAGTGGTTATGTTTTTCAGATATTGACTACGATGAGCTGTCAGCTAACCTCGACGGTCTTGTTGTGTTGGACGTGAGGAGCCGTGAAGAGGTAAAGAAAAATGGACAAATCCCCGGCTCTCACTGTCTCCCAGGTGAGTGTCCTGCTGTAGGATCAAAGCTTATACAGAATCTTTGGTTATGTAGCTAATTTATAGAGTGTACCTGAAGAAAATGCAATTTAGGGATATAATGTAGAACAATCATTCAATTTAGTGTTTAGATATACAGTACAAGAGAACTGTTTACAAGTTTCATTCTATTTAACGGGATGAGAACAGTCAGGTCGACATCTACAGTGATGGAGACTTACATAGGAGAGTGCCAGTGTACGGACGGCGACATATTGGATAAAAAATTAACAGGTTTGAAATATACACACATATATGATGATAACCACATAGGAAATAAGAAAACACGAAGTTCCCAAGCGCTATCGTGTACAGACTGTACTCACCCCTGAAGATGTCTTTTTTTATTAGTGACGGAACTAGAGGAAGCCTTAGATCTGGATGAGAAGAGTTTCCAGGAGAAATATGGGTTTTCTAAGCCTTCAAGTGATCAGTCACTTGTGACGCACTGCATGATGGGTGGACGAGCTAAGAGGGCTGGCGACGCTCTCATTGCTAAAGGACTCCAGGCAAGGTACGACTCATATAATATAGATCATTGCTTAATCTGGTTAATGGGTCACTCAAAGGGGAATGGCATTTGTATTTGGGTGAATGAGACTTAGGGGTGAATGCAGCAATAAGGGCGAATGAGTTAACTAAAATGTATTGATTTTTGCCGAGTATAAAACTGGTGGTAACTGGATAAAGCTACTTAACGTAAGTGGCATCTGTGAAGACTGCAGACTGCCAATGATAGGAACGTTAAATTTTATTTATTTTGTAAGAACCGATCATTTCTGATAGTTGCATTATATGGTATTATTTTCACTTCTCAGGTCATCAGTGTTATGTACCCAGTAATACTTTGCGTTGTGAAAACAGCAAAAATATTGAGTGAGAGGTGGCGCCAGGGCTAGTTTTACCGCCTTGTTCTCAAGCAACCTTTCACTGGTGTAAACAAGCTTTACAATGTGTACATGCACCAGTATATAATGATGATTGTCATTATTTGTTTTTTGCTCAGGTGATCAAACTAAGTAAACAGAAAACGGCTAAGAAAATATTTTGTGATTAAATTTTAAGGCAGTATGTGTATGTGTGTGTGTGTGTGTGTAATAAACATTACTTCTAATGTTTTCTTTATGAAAACTATAACAATGAAAGATTTGTTTTGTTCTTTAGAATGCTCTTCATATATTTATTTTTGTTTCTGACAATTGCAATAAACAAAAAGGAACCACTTAAGAAATTAGTTCATATTACCTTTCCAAATGATGTGACGACATGAGTTATATAAACTGTAAGAAAGTGAGATATAAATAAGAGGTCAAATCGGGGTGAATGAAATATGTTGTAATAATGACAAAGGAGGAATGGCACTGAAATAGTTAAAGAAGCACACATATAGATATCCTTCATGAAGTTTAAACGCTAGTCACCATGTACCAACGCATTTCTAAAAACTATGAACTAAATAATATAATTATTTTTCAGTCGGAAATTATTATTTATTTTATTTTTTTCTGGTGGCAGGGTGTATGTTGGGTCTTTCAATGACTGGAATGCAAAGGGAGGCAAAGTGGATCCTGGGTGTCCATTCGAGCCCGCCAGCTAGAGGGCAGCACCGGATGGACCATCGACACCTCGGCGCCTGGACACTACTGCATTGCAAAGTTGAAAACGGGAGAGGAATATATTTGTTGTTTCAATTATTTGGTTAGAGTTTGTTACCTTTTGTTGTGTCGTTAAACACTAGCGGCGAGACTAATAAGGGTTTCCCAAGATAGAGCCTCTATATAAATTTATTGGTTATTATTTCACAACTGTTTTGAGTCATTCAATTTATGTGCAGTTAGAACCTAATATCTTCTACCGCAGATCATGTGAAAATTTGAGCGCAATGTACAATATGGAATAAATTAATTGGAATGTTATTATTGTTTTGAATAGTCCATGTTTACATGTTGTAGTGGATACCTCCCCTACAAACGCTGTTTGTCGCTGAGTAGCCGACCCTGCGAATTCCCTAGTGTATGCCTCGTGTCTAGGTCAACCAGCGCAGCCTTACATGACAGAGGTCAACTATTAAGCCACGCCTACCTCCGCTATATAAGACCTGACCTCGTGGTGACCGCTCTTTTTCTATCTACACCAACCAGCAAGCAACACCTCCTCCTCCTGCCTGGCGGCCCTCGCTCCCGCCGGCGAGCATGGCGACCCACAAGCTGGTCCTCCTCTGAGCATCTTCACCAACCGGCTCTCTCTACATCACACTTGTAACCATGCTGCCTTCCCAGCACCAAGGTGCACTGTACATCCAATACAACAGGTATACAGAGAGCACATTGTGAGTTTCCTTGCTCCATCCCATCCTGAGTGCGAACCGAAACATAACGTACCCCACAAATGGTGACCCCGGAGTGACCACTCACACAGGATGGAGGAGAAACATCTCACAACCCCACAATGTCAGTGGGCGGCGGGACCGAGGCTTCGTTAGACAGTGACCCACCTGACTCCACTCTGCTCTGCCCTACCCAAATAAGTTGCTCATTCACTATCAAGATTAGGAGGTCTATATATTACTCCTGTGATTAGTTTTTACCTACCATCGGTTATTTATATCCAAATTGTTTCTGTATTCAGATCAGATTTTATTTCACACTTCAAATTATCCCTGACATAGATTGCTACTCCGCTTCCTTTCCTAATCTGCCTATCGGCATGGAATAATTTGTAACCAGCAATTTGGTATTCGACAGGTAACTTGAGTGAGTCTAAGTTTATCTATGTTTCGGTGAATGCTATTACTCGTATATCTATTTTTTCGGTACATACCAACGACCTGATTTCATCCATTTTGTTTCTCATACTTCTACTGTTTGCACAGTAGACGTTTTAGTTAGTCATGATCTGAATCCTCTCTCTGTCTCATTTAGGTTTTAACTCCTTGCCTAAATTAATTTTGTCATTCCTAGCACTATTTCTCTGTAACCCTTCACGTCGTTTACCCGCTGCAGTCTCCTCCACCCCAGTGCTCACATGTTCCCCGGCAGTTTAAACATTTCTACATCTTTTGAACTGCCCTCTCGAGAGAGCCAGCCAGGGTTGCCACCCCATCCCTAGACAGATGCACCCCATCCCTAGCATAAAGGTCCCATCTGCCGTAGAAGTTGTCCCAGTTGTCAATGAATGGGACTGATATTGTCTTGCAATATCTGTCAAGACGGCCGTTGACACCAACTGCCCTTGACAACCATTCATTGCCAACTCTCCTTCTAGGCAGGACACCACATATGATAGGGATCCCTCCCTTAGACGTAATACGTTCTATAGCTGTCTTGAACTTATCAAGAAGCTCCTCACTCCTACACAGGTCAATATCATTGCCTCCTGCACTGAGGCAGATAATGGGCTTGTTCCCATTACCAAACAAGATATTGTCCATCCTGTCAACTATATCCCCCACCCCAGCTCCTGGCAAACAAACCCTCATCCTATTTTTACCACAAAAAGCTCTGTCCAAGTTCCATACCTGGGAATCGCCAACAATTAAGGTTTTAGTACCTTCCTTGTCCCTGACTATGCTAACGTCCAATTCGTCTATCAAAGGACTGAAGGAGTTATTACACTTAGCTGTTGTTGTCGTATCCTTGGTGTGTTTTTTCACCCACCAGTTTGGTTGTCCCTCTCTTCACAACATTCCATTCGCCTGAGTTTTCGTCAGACACGGGCTTTCCTTGTCTCGTGCCTTCCTTCATCCTCGCTATCACTTCCTTTAATTTCAAGATTTCTTCCTTGGCTCTCTCTAGCTCGGCCCTCTGAAGGGCACAGCCCTGTTCACAAGTAGCACAAGTCATTACTGACAATTAATCCCCGGGAGCTAAGTCTGCCGTGACCTTTCCTCTAGCAAGGTCAGAACATAACTGAACGGGGTCAGAACACAACACATCAGGTAAGGTAAGGTTAGGATTACGGTAATTTAATCATCAGGTGAAATAAGCGGGGATTCCTAAAATTAATGAGACCCAAAGAAGTAATTTCAGTATAACAGTGATGGATTACAACATCAAGTGAGATAATCTGAAACATATTCACGATTGAGGAAATAATTTGCTACATGTTACGCGAGGTTTCATGTAGTTTATCTCGGTGTTTATTCGCCATTTTTGGAAGAGCCATACTGGAGCCAGTGTGCTTTGTCTTCTCTATGACTTACAGTAGCTGGCGATATTATGCTTAAGCTATCTGCAAGCTCTTGACTAGCATGCACAAGAGAAAGAACTCTTCGTTGACAGTAGATGACGGAGGATAACGCATCACCACAAAGCATAGTTTCTTTCCATACCCGTGGAACAAAGAAAACGGTATTCATTTTTTTTTAAGTTTAACAAATTTATTGGCAGAGCTTGTAGTACAGTTTACCTATTCTGAGTAATTCAGTCAGGTCTTGACACTGAGGGTGGTATCACTTCTCACTGCCACGCAGGACAGAGGTTCATACACAAAAAAATACATCATATTCATTAGCAGTATATATAGGTCAGTGGATCACATACATTGGAGTCATATTCTAATTGAAGACTAATCAGTGTGGGCTAGCAAATTTGGGATAAACAGCAAGAATGTCCTCAAGCACCCCTGATTCAATGAAGTAATTACATAGATCAAGATACAATAAGTCAGGTGGCCTGAAGTCTTTGACAGTGTCACATTCAATAATATAGTGTTCAAGTGTATGCTTTAAAGGTTTATCACAAAGTTTACATGCTGAGTGTTCCGGTATGGGTACAGCGTTACTAACTTGCCAGATGTGTCTGTATCCTAGCCTAATTCTGGCCACGACTACATCACATTGTCTGGTTCTGTCCTTATGCTGGCCATACCGGTACCTCTTGTCACAAAATTTGTCATATTTACTAATGCTACAACTGTCAGGTCTCTGCATTTCTCACTTCTTCTAGATCAGAGTTCATGATTCTGACTTGAATGTTTTTAATTACAGCATTGGACAGGCCAAGGTCACGGTCAACATTTTCTTTCTTACATGCCTCATTGGCCAGTCTATCAGCACGGTCATGATACCTGATTCCAACATGGGATGGAATCCACACAAATTCGATACGAAAGTTGTTCTCATTGGCAGTTATTACATTCCTTTTAATATCACATACAACTTTAGACATAGAGCCTGGCGGGCTGTTCATTGATTTCAAAGCACTTTGAGAGTCACAGAATATCACCCCACCTCCATTTTCTTTGAGGTAGTCTGTGGCTAAGTAGATTCCAGTTAGTTCAGTTTGTGTTGTGCTGGCCCAGTTGTTCAGCCTTTGTTTGTTTGACACTATCATCTATTTTTCTTTATATATTACAATTGCACAGGCTGTTCTACCTGTGTTTGTCTGCACAGAACCATCAGTAAAAGCATAACATTCACTTGATTTAATACTCTCTATGTGTCTATTAATAGTTTCTAGTGTGACACATCTCACCACATCGGTGTTTAACATTTGCTTATTACCAACAGGAGTGTAATTAATAGGAACTGATATATCCAGCCAGGGAGGAGGCATTAATAGGTTCGTCTGGGGTGATTGGGACATTCAGTTTCAAGAGATCTGCAACACTTTTATGAAGCCACGCCCCAAAGAGAGTCTTTTGTGGAAGATTGGCGAGATGGTCGGGATTACTTAGATCAACTCAGTTTGAGTTGTAGTATTCAGTGATTCATCTGCTATAACTAAAACTTTACGTAAATTATTTCTCTGACTTCTGCATCATAATAAACCTACTAATTTTTCTCCTTAGTTTGAAAGTATAACACCATCATATGCAGAGCCGTCCCTAGGGTATGGCAATCCGTGCGACCGCCCCAGGCCCCGCGGCCCTTACCTCACCCAACACCAGAATTAGTGACTGGGTTAATCTGGCCTCACCTTACCACCCAGATTCAGGAGACCACCTGGAGGATTAGTGATCAGCACAGTTAGGCAATGCATGTGGTGACATGAGGTCAGGGTTAAAATTAAGCCACCCCGAAAAAAAAGGAATAATCATCAGACTAGAAAAAATGGCACATTCATTTTTATTTACATGTTTTTGCTAAAATGTTATAACTTAACCTACCCCAACCAAACCTAACTTAACCTAATCTAACCTATGCATGCTGTAGCTCATTAGCTCGTTTGTGGTTCGAAGTGAAATTTGTTATGCCATTTTTCCTATTATGCAAATTAAGCCATTTTTCCGGTGCCATTTTTTTCGAGTACCATTATTTTACTGTCGTACACAGCCCTCTATTATACCGTGGCCAGCGGGAATAGAGACAGATACAGAAAATACATCTCGGGTGCAGAGAAAAGGAAGAGAGAAGAAATCGAAATGTCAATGAAAAGTTCCCTTGAAAAATCTGTGTTTTCAGAAACAGCAGAAACTACGTTTACTGTAGTTCTTCCCTTATATCCCCGTGTATTAAGAGCCACTGTCATTTATTGTTTTCTTTTATTTTGTATCAAACAAGTCATGCAGGTCCTGACATCCTGAGTTTGATTATTACTTAAAAATAATCTTCCATCCGAATTTTGAATATCATGTAAATAAATATCCAACATAATATTCTTATCAGTTAACCAGAACTTCAAAACTCCTTACACTACTACAGAAGAACCACTGGTGCTGTTTACGATCATTATAACTCATCAGATTTGACTGACGACAACTTGGTGTACATGAAAGTAGTCCAAAAACTATATATAACCCGGTGATATAGACTATTCGCTATAAATTAATATCAATATTCATAAAAAGCTAAATAAGTTCGTTTAGTTCATTTGTACTTAAAAAAGGCTGAGCTGCTCTATTTTTAATCACTAATATTGATTTCATATTATCTCAACAATAGATCTATTTTATATTAGTTGTATATTACGTAATTCCTAAAAAATGGTCAGCCATTCAATTTTACATTCCTTTTAGCTGAAAAACAAACAATGCAATAATTCTCTCCATAGAACCAATCACCTGACTTAAAATTTAATTTAATTTTCGTAAACCTGGACTGACTTTCTTCCGTGATCCAGAACCTTTTCACTAAGTTAGGTCATGATCCATCTCCTCGACAAGACGAAGAAACCTCACTCAGCCACTGATTGTGAACCCACCCCCCACCCACACACACTTATTACATACAGTGACGCTGGGGCAGTAGGTCGTTTCAGAAAAGTTTTCATAATATAAAGGAAAATAAGCATGATTTAAACACACAAGCTATTTTCACAGCGGATGCCAGAAGCTGGTCGTAGGGTCTTGTGGTTGACGTTACGTAGTCCAATGCGCTGACGTGTCAAACAGCTATATGACACAGTTTCTCGTTATCTTGACATTTAATTTTGCCACGTATAGTGGCTAGTTTATTATGCACCTCATACTCAGTCTGTAAGCGATAGTACAGAAAGATTACAGAGCAGAGGTCATAAAGGGAGTGTATAACAGACCCCAGTGGTTGGGATAATATGGCATTGAATGTTATAAACCGTTTCATATACATTATTTGTTTAGTTCTGTATACAGAGTTATCAGATGGTGTCATGAGGGACCTTCCGCAGTGTCGTAGTAATTCATCCGCTGGTGGTGTCATGAGGTGCCAATGTGGTGGTGTCCTGGGGACACCATGTGGTTTCGTAGTGCCTCGCTAACTGTCACATGGTGTTATGGGACATACACTACACATGGTACACTATGTAAAACTACACTACACATGATACACTATGTACACTACACATGATACACTATGTACACTACACTACACATGGTGCACTATGTACACTACACATGATACACTATCTAGACTACACTACGCATGGTACACTATGTACACTACACTACACATGGTACACTATGTACACTACACTACACATGGTACACTATGTACACTACACATGATAAACTAAGTACACTACACTACACATGGTACACTATGTACACTACACATGATACACTATCTAGACTACACTACGCATGGTACACTATGTACACTACACTACACATGGTCACTATGTACACTACACTACACTACACATGGTACACTATCTATACTAGACTACACATGGTACACTATGTACACTACAGTACACATGATACATCATCTTCACGACACTACACATGGTACAATATCTACACTAAACTACACATGGTACACTATCTACACTACAATACACATGGTACAATATCTACACTACACTACACATGGTACAATATCTACACTACACTACACATGGTACACTATCTAGACTACACCATAGTACACTATCTACACTATACTACACATGACACACTATCTACACAACACTACACTTGGTACAATATCTACACTAAACTACACATGGTACACAATCTACACTACACTACACATGGTACAATATCTACACTAAACTACACATGGTACACAATCTACACTACACTACACATGGTACACTATCTGCTCTACACTACACATGGTACACTATCTACACTACACTACGCATGATACACTATCTACACTACACTACACATGGTACAATATCTACACTACACAACACATGGTACACTCTCTGCTCTACACTACACATGGTACACTATCTACACTACGCTACGCATGATACACTATCTACACTACACTACACATGACACACTATCTACACTACACTACACATGGTACAGTATCTTCACTACACTACACATGGTACCTTATCTGCTCTACACTACACATGGTATACTATCTACACTACACTACACATGATACAATATCTACACTACACTATGTACACTACAGTACACATGGTACAATCTCTACACTACACATGATAAACTATGCACACTACACTACACATGGTACACTCTGTACACTACACTACAAATGATACACTATCTACACTACACTACACATTGTACAATATCTACACTACACTACACATGGTACACTGTCTAGATTACACCATAGTACACTATCTACACTACACTACACATAGTACACTATCTACACTACACTATACATGATACACTATCTACACTACACTACACATGATACACTATTTACACTACACTACACATGGTACACTATCTAGACTACACCATAGTACACTATCTACACTACTCTAGGTACACTATCTGCACTACACTACCCATGGTATACTATCTACTCTACACTACACATGGTACAGTATCTACACTACACTACATGTGATACACTATCTAGACTACACCATAGTACACTATCTACACTACACTACACATGGTATACTATCTACACTACACTACACATGGTACACTATCTACACTACACTACACATGGTACACTATGTACACTACACTACACATAGTACAATAACTACACTACAAATGGCACACTATCTACACTACACTACACATGGTACAGTATCTAAACTACACTACACATGGTACACTATCTGAACTACATTACGCATGGTACACTATCTATACTACGCTACACATGACACACTATCTACACTACACTAAACATGGTACAATATCTACACTACACTACACATGGTACAATATCTACACTACACTATGTACATTACAGTATACATGGTACACTATCTACACTACAAATGGTACACTATCTGCACTACACTACACATGGTACAGTGTCTACACTACACTACACATGATACACTATCTAGACCACACTACACTACACATGGTACACTATCTACACTACACTAATCATGGTACAATATCTACACTACACATGGTACAATTTCTACACTACCATTACACATGGTACACTATCTAGACTACACCATAGTACGTTATCTACACTACACTACACATGGTACACTATCTACACTACACACAATACATTATACACTGTAATGTATGCACTATACACTGTGTGCACTACACTCAATGAACTCCATAAAGGTACTATAGGTGTATAGGTATCCAACCTAACTAACTTAGTGACCCACCCGTTATAACATGTAGTAGAAGGGCAGAACATAACATTTGTTATGTAGTGTGAAAATCACCATGAATTACAAAGTAGTGATTCCCTCCTTGGTTATCTGTGTGGTGGTCGTTTTCCTTCATCGAGAATAGGAAAAATCGGTTGAAAACGATCTACGTCTCATAAAGGCATAGATACAGAAAACAATTGAGGAGCAGAAAGCGTTGTAAAAAATTCCTCTAGGAGGATGGCTGTTATCGGTCGTGAAACCTCTTCCCACTAATACCCTCCTGAACGATGACCCCCCTATTTCAGAATGGTGGACATTCATCACCCCATTTGCTACCATTAAAAATAAGAAAAAACAAATTGAAAATTATTAAATAATTCTTAGCCTCTTGGAGTCTCAAGCAATCACTTTAAGCCAAGTGATGGTCATAAATATTGGTATTGTTTTGTTACTTTGTTGTATAATAACAATCTTTTGTTTAGCCCGGAGTAAACCAGTCCACCCCGCACCAATGGATGTCCCCGAGGAGAACCACGATGTCCCCGAGGAGAACCACGATGTCCCCGAGGAGAACCACGATGTCCCCGAGGTGAACCACGATGTCCCCGAGGAGAACCACGATGTCCCCGAGGAGAACCACGATGTCCCCGAGGAGAACCACGATGTCCCCGAGCAGAACCACGATGTCCCCGAGGAGAACCACGATGTTCCCGAGGTGAAACATGCTCTCCCCGAGGTGAAACATGCTCTCCCCGAGGTGAAACATGCTCTCCCCGAGGTGAAACATGCTCTCCCCGAGGTGAAACATGCTCCTCCCGAGGTGAAACATGCTCTTCCCGAGGTGAAACATGCTCTTCCCGAGGTGAAACATGCTCTCCCGAGGTGAAACATGCTCTCCCCGAGGTGAAACATGCTCTTCCCGAGGTGAAACATGCTCTTCCAGTTTGAAACTAACTTCCCGAGGTGAATACTCTCCCAGGTGAAGCATATCTCCCCGAGGTGAAACATGCTCTCCCCGAGGTGAAACATATGCTCTCCCCGAGGTGAAACATGCTTTCTCCCCCAGGGTGAAACATGCTCTCTCCGAGGTAAGAAACTTATCTCCCGGTGAAACATGCTCTCCCCGAGGTGAAACATACTCTCCCAAGATGACATGCTCTCCCCGAGGTGAAACATACTCTCACAGGTGGCTGTCTCTCCCAGGAAAAAATGCTCTCCACGAGGTGAGGCATGCTCTCCCAGGTGAAACATGCTCCTCCCGGGTGAAACATGCTTCTCCCAGGGTGGCTGTCTCTCCCCAGGGTGAGGCATGCTCCTCCCAGGGTGGCTTGCCTCCCGAGGTGAAACATGTCTCCCGAGGTGAAACATACTCTCCTGAGGGTGAAACAATGCTCTCCCCGAGGTGAGCTATGCTCTCCCGAGGTGAAACATGCTCCCTCCGGGTGAAACATGCTCTCCCCGAGAAGAAAAATGTCTCCGCAGGGTGAAACATCCTGCTCCCTACAGGTGAAACATGCTCTCCCGAGGTGAAACATGCTCTCCCGAGGTGAAACATGCTACTCTCCCCGAGGGTGAAACAATTTACTCTCCCCGAGAAGAAAAATGCTCTCCCCGAGGTGAAACATTCTCTCCCAGGAAAGAAATCTCCTCCCGGGTGAAACATGCTCTCCTGAGGTGAAACATGCTCTCCGCGAGGTGAAACATACTCCATGAGGTGGCTTCTCTCCCCGAGGTGAAACATGCTCTCCGCGAGGTGAAACATGCTCTCCGCGAGGTGAAACATGCTCTCCCTGAGAAGAAAAATGCTCTCCCCGACGTGAAACATGCTCTCCCCGCGGTGAAACATGCTCTCCACGAGAAGAAAAATGCTCTCCCCGAGGTGAAACATGCTCTCCCCGCGGTGAAACATGTTCTCCGCGAGGCGAAAAATGCCCCCGCTGTTGTAGCCGGGAAGTTGGTTGTCGAACGTGTCAGCAAGCCTGTCAAAAACAAAGTCGTTCGGTCGATATTTGTCTCGAGACTATTTCACGGTAAGTTAATAGGTAAACAGGGTTCGCATATAAAGGAGATCGGAATGCAATTTGGGGTGTTTGTCCGCCTCAATGCCGGTCAAGAGAGGGTCACCGTTTATGGCACGGAGCTGAAGGACGTGCTTGATGCCATCAGTTATATTAGTTATTGTGTTAGAGACTGGAGCAGTACTAAACAGCCCAGGGGGTGTGGTCACAACAGACGATGAGAGAGCGTGTGGGGGGTATGTTTAAAATTTGTATTGTATTTAAAAACTATTATACATATATTATACATTTGACTTTTTAGGACAATATCTAAAAATAATATGTATAGCTACAATGTATGCTTTTTTCTTGCAATGTAAATTTGATTTTTTTTTCTAAATAAAATAATTTAGATTATCCTGTATTTTGATATCAAATTAAAGTGTCTCGATATTGATGAATTTACTGCATGTCAAAGGTGAATTGTGGCCTAAATATAATGCAATTTTTAAGGTTTGTCGTTGTACTGTTGGCTTTTTGGTCATTGTGGAGGTGATTAACTTTACATACAGTACGTGGTAAGGTAAGTGAGTGTATAGAATTCTTCGTGTACCTAAAAATCAAACGACTAGATAAACAGCCTGTGTTTGAAGCTATCTTGCGTATTCGAGTTAATGATGATGTTTGGTAACCTGCTACATCACCTTTGTTTAACCCTGACTTTCATTTATGCGCCTCTATCACATCGC
>NW_024715014.1:4546978-4551912 GCF_018991925.1 Homarus americanus
ACTATTACTACCACAATAATAACAATACATATTATTATTATTATTATTATTATTATTAATATTATTGTTATTATTATTATTATTATTATTATTATTATTATTATTATTATTATTATTATTATTATTATTAGTATTAGTATTAGTATTTATTATTTATTATTTATTATTATTTATTATTATTATTATTATTATTATTATTATTATTATTAGTTCAGTATCAGTAACTTAAATGTGGCAATGTGTGACCGTAGACTTAAATCCAGTAACTGGTTAATTGAACCTTGATGTAATACTACTACTTTATTTTTTTTTATAAAACGTGGCCTCCAGCCTCCCCCAATAGCCACACCTTCGCCGCCATTTTATTACCTTAATATTGAATATCCTAATACATAAGTAGTTATCCTATCTGTGTTGAATTAGTTGAGCCGCAGATCTATGCGGCATTCAGTGACTGTAGCCTCATAGTCAATATCTGCAGCTACTACTACTACTAATAATAATAACAATAGTTATTATTATTATTATTATTATTATTATTATTATTATTATTATTATTATTATTGTTATTATTATTTTTATTATTATTACTATTATTATTATTTGTTCAGTATCAGTAACTTAAATGTGGCAATGTGTGACCGTAGACTTAAATCCGGTCTCTGCTTAAGTGAACCTTGATGTAATACTACTACTACTACTACTACTAATACTACTACTACAACTACTACTACTACTACTGGTGCTGCTGCTGACGGCTATGGCGACGGCGACGAAAAAATAAATAATGATGATGTGTTGTAATAATCAACTAAAAGTATTGACAATAATGTAATCACTATGCAGTGTATCTTACGGAATATTAACGACGTGTGTGTGTGTGTGTGTGTGTGTGTGTGTGTGTGTGTGTGTGTGTGTGTGTGTCTGTCTGTCCTGGTGTTCATTTCCCAGACGTGTCCTTTTTTCATATATTTGCATAATTTACACTCGTGTCCTGTGCGTGTCATCGTAACCTCTGGCATGTCTCTAATTACGCTAGAGACCAATTAGACTCTATCTTTATGAGTGAGAAGAATACCAAACCACCTTTGATGTAACACACTCAGCGTAGCTATTACTTCCGTGTTATGGAGTGCCTCAGCTAGCAATTCATCGTAAATCACTCCTCAGAAATATCAGCCGAGACCCAAGACCCGATACCCAATCCCCGAGACCCAAGACCCGATACCCAATCCCCGAGACCCAAGACCTGAGACCCGAGACCTGAGACTCAAGACCCAAGACCCGATACCCAAGACCCGAGACCCACTTCTTGAATCATTACCAATAAGAGGGACTTAATTACTCGTCGTTTACCTGTGGTTGATTCATTATTCAGAGCAGGTAACGGAGTGCTTTGCTATTAAAGATGGCTATTTAAGATAACTACTAGCAGTGTCTATAATTAATCCGTGCTATCAAATGGCCAGTCCATGATAGCACGGTACTTGTCCCGGCAGGATATAATAGTGTATTCCTGTAATTCCTGCTAAGTTTTCCTGCCTTAACGTGATCTTCCTGAACCAGTGGCTACCAGAAGCCCTGGAGATTGGTGGTACACGAGTCGACACCCGCTTATCCTAACCTAACCAACCAGCTACAAGAACCGCACATCACCCGCTACAAGAACCGCACATCACCCGCTACAAGAACCGCACATCACCCGCAACAAGAACCGCATATAACCAGCTGCTCCTCGTAATTTGATAAGACTTTCCCGTTCATTAATAACTCGTAAGACTTATGATTTACCGCCAGACTTAATTAATCTGCGAGATGTTTGATGAAAGTTAGGACGGGTCTTGATTATGTGTGTATAAGGTCCTCTGTCTTGACTCTTATTCACTGTGAAGAAAATGCATAATTAATTTGTATGTTTATTGAGGTTATTTTGTTAAGGGATTAATTATTTTAATGATTAGGTTAGGTTAGGTGACAGTAGTGTTTGTGGTAGGTTTAACAGCTAGGTGATAATATCTAACGAGGTAGTTTATATTATTTTTGCTTCTGATTTATTCCGCCTCAGTTTAACTTAGACCGCAGGTTGTCGGTACAGTACAAGCAGGTTCAGGTTGTCGGTACAGTACAAGCAGGTTCAGGTTGTCGGTACAGTACAAGAAGGTTCAGGTTGTCGGTACAGTACAAGAAGGTTCTCGGAAGTTCAGTTTTTAATCTTAAATTTTTTTTATTCCTTAATACACTTGAATTTTTAAATAGAAAGTCTAGATTTTTTCATATTTTTTACGTAAAATATTTGAAACACAGGTTAATTTTTTTGCTCAAATTTTTTTGGTGTGTAATTCTAGCTCGAGTTTCCTTTGAGAATGTGTAAGGTGTGTGTGGTAGAGAGATGGGATGAAAGCTTTAAGAGTTGGGAGAGCACGACCCCCTCAGTCTCCAGGGGCGGAACTGTGTCTGGTGCTGCTTCAACCCGTGGTCCTCTGGTGGGAGTAGGGTGGGGGAAAGGTGGGAGTAAGATGGGGGAGAGGTGGGAGTAGGGTGGGGGAGAGGTGGGAGTAGGGTGGGGGAGAGGTGGGAGTAGGGTGGGGGAGAGGTGGGAGTAGGGTGGGGGAGAGGTGAGGGTAAGGCAAGGCAGATGGACCTGCTCACACAGTACATAACTTCCTATCTTAACTTAGAACAGTAAACACGACTTGGGATGACAACTAAGGTTCTCAAAATTAAGCCACAGAGATGACTTGCCTGAGGACTAGGTCAGGTCTACCAGGATGGAGGAGGAGAGATATAGTGAAGTGTTTGGTGACAGTAGACAGAGGCCAACACTGAGATGAACCGGAATATGATAACTTGTACACATTTTTCTGGACGTTGGTATCATCACGTTAGTTTTGAATACCTCGCCTCTTAACACCGTCAGCTTACACACCCTGGTGACTCTCTATATTCCCTACAAAGGAGGATTTACTTGGATAAGTTTTGTTTTATCATTACATGTAAATAATATTGTTAATTAATGAGTAATTTGTGGACACGAGTTGCCAGTGTGAATGATCTCACACCCGAGAGATATTTCAATTCTATTTTCACTATCGAAGTAGAATTAATCATACTGGCAAATTGTGTTGGACAAAATTCATCAATATGGTAATATGGGAGATTACTGCATACAGCGCCTAGTGTTTGTGTGGGCGTTGTTTGTTGACTGATCTTCCCAGGTGTTGTTTACAGGCTCGGGCGACCATTGTGGAGTGTGGTGGTGAGCCTCCCTGGGGTGATGGCTGGTGGAGGAGGTGAGGTGTGTGTCTGGAGCTGTCATAAACTGAGGTCATAAAAGACCTAATTATTCCTGGTGATTAATTGCTGGCGAAGGTTTTTTTTGATGTTTTATTAATACAGAAGAAAGTATTTTACAGATCTTATTTGTTTTCTTAGTTTTAATTGTTAATGTAATGGGAAGATTTTCTATAACGCGGCGCCATCTTTATGTGTATATTGAATTCACATTTTTTTTCCATTTCAGGTGTGTGTGTGTGTGAGCGGCTTATTGTGGACGACGGTTTAATGTAAGTTACATATTTACTTCAATTTGTTGCATAATGCTTCACAATATTTCTCATCTATAATGTAAGAGTTATCACAACACGAGGCAGCTATGTTAGTGGCTCCTAAAGCGGACCATCACAACCCGCCTCACATAATGTCGCAGTAACCAGGACAAGTTGAGTATGAGATGGTGTGTCAGATGCCGTCGGTGAAGAATGTATCTGTCAAAGTTAGGAAAATTCTCCCCCGTAGCGCGACTCTTGACAGCTGTTTTAAGGAATCATTTGTTATTCCTCCCAGCCAGTGTGTGGACTAGGAGGGTCAGTTTGTTTCCATTATTACACTATGACACCCCGCATACGTCTCTGGGGGCCTCAGTATCCTGTAGGTCATTACTGCAGGAGTGTTACAGCGTCGGGATGTTGAAGCAGCTGCTGGGTCCTGCTGTTGATATGTCTTATGAGTTATTCTGTGATGAGGATTACCACTTACTGTTATGGCGGCTGTGTGTGTACTAATATATTGACACTATAGTTGTGATGGTGACGGCGTTTTCTGTTGCTGTTACAGTGATGATGATGATGATGATGATGATGATGATGATGATGGCCCTAGCTCAGTAGTGTTGATAGTGATGCCATGAGGGATAGTGTTGTTAAGACGCCTGAACTACAGTGATAAAGGTGTATTACTGGGGAACATAAATCTCCTTTGGTATTGTACTGACGGTGGTAACTGTCTCTGCCCTGAGTGTTGGTAGTGCTTATTGCTTGTGTTAATGGCTCACAAACTTAAGGTGTTTCTGTAAGTGTCAGTCTTGGCGAGGGACGAGGTGATGTAGACGCTTCACAACTTCGTTTTATCAACAGACAGACAGACAGACAGACAGACAGAAACAAATTAAATGTCGGGCAAAGAGCTAATCACAGTTTGTTGAGGTGAAGTTGACGTATGGGAGAGAATGGGAAGAGAAGAGATGAGATGAGAAGAGAAGAGAAGAGAAGAGAAGAGAAGAGAAGAGAAGACTTAAGAAAGAGGTGGAAGGATTGGGGAGGTAGAGCGGAAAATACAAAAGCGAGGAGGTAGGCTTATGTGAAGAGAGATTTGAAGGAGGTTGGACATTCACAAATAGCTGCATTGTGCCTGAGAAATGTTTAGCGGGAAGAGCGTGTTGGTGATGGATGATGGTGATGGATGATGGTGATGGATGATGGTGGTGCTGATGGATGATGGTGGTGCTAGTGGATGATGGTGGTGCGAGTGGATGATGGTGGTGCTAGTGGCTCCGTGTGAAGTGGCAGAGATCAACAGGATGGAGGTTTAAGGCCTTGTTGTGGAAGAAGGAGTACCATGGGAGACTACATTGATTCTAGCGATAGTTATTAATGATC
>NW_024715014.1:4552012-4584512 GCF_018991925.1 Homarus americanus
AAGTTTTTCTCCATTGTTTGTGTTATTACGACGTTCATGTGTTGGCTAACTTGGTGCCACTATGCGGGTGTGTTACCTCGTGTTATTGTCATGGGTCACATTACAGCAGTCCTCCACCCAGCCTCTGACTCCAGCCATTCATATCATGTGTCACCACTACATGTTGGGTACAGGTAAGTCCCCGCTGACAGTAGGCTAATTAGGCACGCGAATTAACCAATCGATGAGCTCTCAGTCCCTGAAGCCATGCAAATAACCAATCAGGATGCTGCATCTCTATGACGTTGCGTTGATGAGATCGTGTCAGCTGCACGGTTAGGTTAAGTTAGGTTTGGAGGACAATTTCATTCACAGTGGGCAAAACTTACACTATAGGTACAACACACAGACACAAATCATGCCTCATTAGTCAAAAATAGTGAATATTATGCTTATCCTGACTTACGACAACACACAGTATTTAGTGAAAGAAACTGACATGCTCCGGAGACTTGGAATAAACGCAGCAAACTCATACGGGTCTTTGTGGATGAAGGTAAATAAGAATGGTCACTGTCTGTCGTGCACGTCAAGATAACGTACGTAGAATACTAAGACACATAACCTTCCTCAGATCAAACCATCCTGCAACAGATACCTTTAGTCTCTGACAATGGGAAGCCTCGGAGGTAAGGATTTCACATCGCCTCTTGTCACATTTCACACTGATACTTTCCATCACTGAGAAAAACCTATGTGTGGGTATTTGGTACTGTTTTCATGTCTATTTCCTTTGTTATTTTCTATGGTTGTGTAACAGCCTGTGGTCCTGGGGCTGAAAGAGTAACAGCTGACGTCAACCATTAGGATGATCAAAACCACGTCAGGAGGAGAGGTGGTGGTAGAGGCAGCTGAGGTTACGTCCAGTGCCAGCATCTGAACAAAAAAATACTGTGGAAGTGGATTGTTGTGATACAGTGTTCCGAGTGGCCTCAGACTTGTACAATATTGAACTTACATATCTCACAACTCCCATAAACAAGTTACCAGCAAAAACGTCTCATTTTTCCTCTCTGCTTGAATTTGTGTGGCGTCGCCCCTCTAGAAGCAACAGCAACATTGTATGGCAAGAGGGAAGAAAACTGTAGTGTTGGTGGTGCATTAGTACACGGGAGTCATGGCTGGTGTGCCTGAAAGTGTCTCCTCCGTTGTAAATTAATGTATGGTGTTGTAGTTGAACACGGTGACCATAAACCACCATTAGCAACTTGTATAAACTGGTGTTATTGCTTCCTTCACAGAGACCAGAATACACCTCGCCAACTCTCAGGTCATTACCACAGCACCACAGTCTGCCGATCGATTTGTATCAAGGTTCCCTGTTAGTGTTGAGTAGACCAAGGTAGATAAAACAGTAGAACTCACCTACTGGTCTACTCTAGCACTTACCAACACCACTCTACATAGCTGCCCTGAGTGTATCCCGGCAGGAGGTGGGCAGCAGCAGTCACAGTGGTCTGATAACACCACCAGGAAACGTCGTGTTTTTCACCCAACACACACACAACACTCTGGCCTCAGCTCCGGATATTACAGCTGCGCCACCACTCCCTCATGGTGCTGTCTACTGTATAATAAACATGCGTTCACCGAACCTAACCTAACCTAACCCTACACTACACTTTAGAGAAAAGCTACAAATCACACACACACACACACACACACACACACACACACACACACACACACACACACACGCACTAGTGAGGAGACAGTATCTGTACTACGCGGCGCGACAGAAAATAATAAAAACTTAATAACAGAAATAATGAAAGACTCGTGTTGGACAGCGTTTTACACCGGCCTGACTTACCACCTGCCACCCCCCTGCACCTGGTGGCCCCTGCTGCTAGTCCCACCACACTAGGTCACGAACCTCGATATGCGGTTTTTCTTAATTGTAATATAGCAACACCGTACAGCACCCGGTCACCCACAACAGTTCACCACCAACAGGTCACCACCAACAAGTCACCACCAACAGGTCACCACCAACAGGTCACCACCAACAGGTCACCACCAACAGGTCACCACCAACAGGTCACCACCAACAGGTCACCACCAACAGGTCACCACCAACAGGTCACCACCAACCACCAACAGGTCACCACCAACAGGTCACCACCAACAGGTCACCACCAACAGGTCACCACCAACAGGTTACCATTTCGGACAGCAACAGGTTGTATTAAACGCCAGAGGTGGAGAGGAAAGAACTTTTAAGACGGGAGTTAGTAAAGAGAAGTGGGGCACATGTAGGGAGAGAGAGGGAGAGGGAGAGAGGGAAGAAGGAGAGGTAGAGAGGGAAGAAGGAGAGGTACAGAGGGAAGAGGGGTGGTAGAGAGAAGGAAGAGGGGTGGTAGAGAGAAGGAAGAGGGGTGGTAGAGAGGGAAGAAGGAGAGGTACAGAGGGAAGAGGGGTGGTAGAGAGAAGGAAGATAAAAAAAGACAGTATGTATGTAAGGAGATAATGAAGATATAGTGTAGTTAGGATATGTTATAGGCAAGAAGAGAACACACACACACACACACACACACACACACACACACACACACACACACACACAAATTGCTTCTCAGGTGAGTTAAGACAGTAAAGGTAGACCCACTGTTTGTGTTGTGTCAGCTGAGTGTAGTGTTTCCTCCCCCTTACAGCATTACCGACCGACAGCATTTATTTACAACAAACATTATCCACTACACCGAGCTTAACGTTATATACTACATTCCCAGGTTAATATATCACATTAATACATTACCTGAGGGTTAATTAATCTTCTGGAAAAAAATTATAAATTGTGTTGTTTATGGGGAGTAACCACACAAGGAGTGGTTGGTGTATTAGCCTAATCACTGCAACACCGTCGTCGCCAGGTAAAAAATAAAACAGTTATGTAGTTTGGCCGTGGTGGTGGGTCACAGATGGACCATTTCTCAAGCGCCGTTCCTGGATTTATGCTCGAGGTCAAAATTTATGGTAAATTTTGCAGGAGGAAAAAGTTTTCAGGAGAAACTAAACGAAGTCGCCTAGAATGTCCCCCGATAACGCTGGAGGTAAGGTAAGGTAAGGTGAGGTAAGGTGAGGTAAGGTAAAGTAAGGTAAGGTAAGGTTATAGACTTATGATCCTTACACCATATATATATATATTAACACAGTGTCTGTTTGCCCGAATGGAAAAAGATGCATATGTTCCCCTGAAGTGTGACAGAGGCGGAAATCTGGGGTTTTGGTTCCAGTAGTCACCCCTTACGACCGCACCCCATCCCACTCCACTCCACCTCACCCCACTCTCCCTTCCCCGCCCCGCTCCACCCCACCCCTCCCTTCCCCGCCCCGCTCCACCCCACCCCTCCCTTCCCTGCTCCACCCCCCACCCCACCCTTCCCTGCTCCACCCCACCCCACCCTTCCCCGCTCCACCCCACTTCCAGCCACCTTCACTCTGACGTCATTCTTTGTTTTGGTAGTCATTCTGGACACCAAGAACATTCATTAGCCAACATTCTCTACAGCTATCATGACTACAGCCGGCGACACCTACAGAATTCAACATACGATCCATCATCATTCACGCAGCGACATGAGATTTCGGATCCATAAATGAGACAAAAATACAACACCTGTGGCCCTTTAATACAGCCAAGATGGAGGTAATGTATCGCTGGCCCAGGTGAGGATGACGTCTATCACCTGTGTCCTGACGCGGGGTTGTAAAGCAGAGGAATTCTTATATAAGGTTAGGTTAGGTTAGGTTAGGTTAGGTTACCGCGTGTGAGGGAGATTTTCTGAAGTTAATGAAGACAATGACTAATTGGCTTATATTTATCTTCAGTGCTCTACATTACAGTGTACTTTATATTTTGTTATAAAACTCACCTCCGTTAAGTCAATATTTCATAAAGCTCAGCGACACAAGTGAACCGAAGTCAATAAAAGTTCACTGTTTCTGATATTGTTTATATTATAACACCAGCCTGTAGCTCTGTCACCAGCTGCCATACTATCTATCAATCTATCTGTATATACAGGGTGATTCATAAGTTTGTTACCACTGTATTGGTGAAATATTTTCTGTTTCAGATTGATGATTTGTGAAAATGGCTGACACAGTTACTGTACGTTAGAGGAATGTGGGAAAGTGGCTGCATGGATGGCAGTGTACTTATCCCCCACACGAGTGCCGAGGATGTTTTCTGTTTCCTTTGAGACGCCTCCCCCAAGCCGACTTACTATTCGGAGAATCAGCGAAAAGTTTGTGGCTACTGGCGCTGTTGTTGACGCGGAATATTGATGTTAACATTGTCCGCAATATAAGGTCCTCAGATGAGGCAACATTCCATGTAAGTCAACCAACACAACAGCGTCATTTGGGGCTCAGAAAAGCCCTCATTACGTACACCAAAGAGCCTCGCCCACGGTGAACGTTTGGTGTGCTGTCACTTGCCAGAAAGTTATTGGACCGTATTTCTTCCAGGAAGAAACAGTGACTGCTGATATTTACCTCAACATGTTGCAAGAATATGCCTCTGATGAACTACCTCCCACTGTTATCAGCAAGATTTCCAAAGAAATGTGTGAAGCTACATTAAATGCCACATTCCGGCGATTTAAAAGATACATTGATGCTAATGGAGGCCACATTGAGTAGTGATACTATTTCCTGTGTAATTGTGTAAAATTAACTTAAAAAAAACATCACAAGTTAATGTGGTGTGTAGTTTTGTTTATTCACCATGACAGTGGTAACACAGTTGTAAATATCAGGGTGAATTCTTGAGACAATAATAAAGAGAAAAGACCATAACATAGGTGAAGAAATCAGCGAAAAATAAATTAATTTACGAACGAGTTTTGATTTTTTTTACAAATACACAAAACAATAAACTGTTTCAAGAAATACTCCAATTTCTTAAGACAACACCCAGTGAAGGACCGACTGTGGAAACTACCAACATCTCTTCTCTACCAATAAACGCTCACCTAACATTACTAGACTATGAAGTACACACAAGATGACGTAGCAAGAGCTTGGTGGCAGAGAGACTGGGATCCACCCTCACCCACCTTCCCCCGACCCGCTACTGAACCGCCATCACGACTGGACTTTCTGCCTTGTCTCTGGACAAGTCCTAACATTGCTTGACGTTGAACTTAATGAAATTTCCCTCCATTGTGCACCACTTTGCCCATCCTCTCTCTCACTCTCTCTCTCTCTCTCTCTCGTCCATGACATGTGAAGGTGTATTGCTACATAATGTTATCTTAAATCTAACATCAAGTCCAATACCGTAAAGTTAACGCTACCTTACGCAACGTTCTCTACCGTGACGTTAGCGCTGACTGCTACGGAAGACAAGTATCGGGGAGACATCTTACAGCTTAGTTATATTTATAAGCAAGGCCATGTAAGGTCGGCGCGGCGGGGTTGATCCAATCTCGTTTACCCAGGTAGGAAGCGGGCAAAGAAACTGGGGCCTGGGGCCTTGAGACCTAGGACCTGCCTGCCGTGGAAGGGTTTGGTGGTGGGTACTATAACGGTGATAAAGATTAAAATTAGGTACAAAGTTGAAGAATAAATTATATAGGAAGGTAAAAATAAAGTTAAAATAATAATAATAATAATAATAATAATAATAATAATAATAATAATAATAATAATAATAATAATGCACGATAATAGTCCCTCCATTAAAACAATGAGTCAACACAATGAGTCAACACCAATAAAATAATGTACAGGTGTATAGTAAACAGAGAAGGGAAGCTGTGTAGGCGAGGTGTGGGCCACAAACAGCTTCTCTTGTGTGACAATAACAAAACGATTCAGTTCCCCAAAATCACCGTCTAAAACAGAAGAAGTGCAGAAGTTCCAGGACATAGCAAGATAGCAAGCTTATATACATTACCAGTGTGAGACTTATCATGTGAGAGGATGAACTATATGTCACTTGAGCAGTCTGTTGGAGAGAGATAGAGGAAAATGACACCCACACGCCGTTAGTACACAAAGAGACAGTGCACCTGAACCATCTTCACTTTACCAACTAAAATCTGGTATCCATTCAGATATAGGTCGATTAGGGGTGCCGCACGCGCGTGTGTGTGTGTGTGTGTGTGTGTGTGTGTGTACGCTCCACTATTGTGATGGCAGGTTGAAGAGGACATATTTTCCCCCCCTTGCAGACAGGAGAGCTCTTGACTCAAGCTGGTAGACGGTGCGGAAAAATGCTGCTCTCCTCTGAGGCTACTTATGGCCTGACTAAGTTTAAAACTCTTGCACCTGTTTATTAAGTATTCATGAAGGTAAAGTCGAGAGGCTTCAGCACACAGGTTGACAACATTGACCTGTGGGCTAATTGAGAGTTGAGGAATTACCACGAGTGTTGTGTTTGTGCCCGTCTCCCCTACAGCTGACGGCTCGTGTCGTATTGGTCTTGACGTAATGCAAGCAGATACGTAAAGGCAAGGGGGGGAGGGGGATATAAGAAATATATTTATCGTTCTATCAGAAATAATATTATAGTTCATCCAGCGATAGATTTTAGTTCATAGGAAATTGTACATATAAGCATCACTGTACACTAATGTTCAGCGGAGAGGCAATGGCAACAGGAGCTACACAGTGCTTGTTATGGCCCCGAGTGTCTGTGTACTGTACTTTCGCTGTTCATTCACAGTACTGTAGACACCAATCAGTCAATGGCAATAATTCAATATGGCCAAAAATAAAAGCTTCTGTTTACGACTTTTATTATTGTTTTGGTTGGTGACCTTAAATATCTCTCAATTAATAAATATAAATATATACACATACACATACAACGCTGTTTAATGTATATACTATGGATAAATACACTAATACAACACTATGTAAAATATTTATACTATGAAACACAAACTAACAGTATTTACAAACACCCTCACACCATGTAACAAACACACACTTACTGGGTCAAAGGAACAACTCACTGAAGTTAAACACGAGAACTGAAAACCGCAATGTACACTATTATTCCTGCAGCTAGAGAACACATTAGTCCTTGTTACTCGGTGAGCTCTGTGGCGAGTGACCTGTAGCAAGCTAGGTATATGGTGGTCTCTCTCACACACACACACACACACACACACACACACACACACACACACACACACACACACACACACGCTCCTAGGCTAAGTCAAGTCCTTCACACGCACTCTCTTTCCCAGGTTACGTCAAGGCCCTCACACACTCTACCAGGCAAAGTCAACAATATATAACATCACTTATTCTCCTCTTTCTTACCTCCCATCTTCTCTTCTCCTTCATCCATTCTTCCTCGTCCTTGATTTTCTCTTCTATTCCCTACCCTCCTACTTCTCCCCCTCCCTCTTACCCCTCCTCCTCTTCCTTACCTCCTCCTCCTCCCTCTTACCCCTCCCCCTCCTCCTTCTCCCCTT
Organism: Homarus americanus; assembly: GCF_018991925.1. Classification (NCBI taxonomy): domain Eukaryota; kingdom Metazoa; phylum Arthropoda; class Malacostraca; order Decapoda; family Nephropidae; genus Homarus; species Homarus americanus. The sequence goes on from NW_024715014.1 coordinate 4,559,491, forward strand.
CTCTCTCTTACCCCCTCCTCCTCTTCCTTACCTCCTCCTCCTCCTCCCTCTTCGCACAAGCTAATACAAGTTGACCAATAAACAGGGAGAAAGAAGGTTCAACTACGGCTGTTTCCTCGTTACTCTCCACACAGTCAGCAGAAACACGAGATAAACTGTGAATTACGGCAATAAAAACAATGATTATGGCGACGTGAAACAGCTGACCTGACCACGACCAATACTCCTGGTGGGGTAGGGTGGGGTGGGGTGGGGTTTGGGTGGGGTTGAGTGGCTGGGTGAGTGATTGAGTTAGGTTAGGTTAGGTTAAGGTTAGGTTAGGGCCAAAGCTGACATACTTTCACGATCACAGCATTATTTTGGTTTCCAGTTCACTTCAAATCATAAAAATAAATGACATAACTCTTCACCCAATTAGTGTGTATAATATCTGGACAATTCTATATAACATTACTGTATCATAATTTATTGTGTTTAATAAGTGAACTAATTTTTCTAATCACTATTTTCAAATAATCCTAAACCATCAAAAACATTAAGTGTTAAGATAATGAAAGAGAAAAAGATTAATACGTTGTTGTTTTTATTCGTTAAAATCTCCAAATATTAGTTAGTTTTGATGTTGATTTGTTGTGCAGGACAGAACAGGACAGTACAGGACAGGACAGGAGAGGATAGGACAGAACAGGACAGAACAGGACAGTACAGGACAGGACAGAACAGGACAGTACAGGACAGGACAGGACAGGACAGGACAGAACAGGACAGGATAGAACAGGACAGGACAGGACAGGACAGGACAGGACAGACACACCTCCTCCTCCTCCTCCTACCTCAGTGTTGGGCGAGACACACACGGTTGATCTGCTGCTAAATGATGTGTAAAATTGGTTTGGATATTTTGACAACAGACACAGTTATTATAGAGACCAACAGGAGTAATGATACGAGCGGGCGGTAACACAAGACCGGTGAACACGTGTACAGATGACCACGATAATCACCTGGACACAATACTGTCTATAGGATAATCGTCTGACTCAATAGAAAGACATTTGTTGTAATCACGGGAGGCTGGACACTTTTTTTTGTGTGTGTGTGTTATGGAAATGTGACTTCCTCCACACGCTCCATGACTTGTGTTTATCTGATTTCAACATGAACTAGCGAAAACGTGAAAACATTCTGTGGTCCATTTGTGCTGAAATGAAAGTTCAGTAACGGCTTCATTTTACCAGCTGGGGCGTGTGGAGGCTGCGGCCACCTCAACTAAACTTTGTCCTATTTTTTCTAGTAAATCTAAAATATATTTTATTTATCAAACTTCCACACCAATTACGGATGAACCCCGATGATTACAACAACTTTCTTTCTGGTAAGTAAGAAGATTAACTAAGAAAAAAAGGCATCGTATTGAAGGTTAAAAATCCCAGTATTACTCTGTTTACAATGACTGACTTGGCTTGTAATTTAAAGGAAAACCCTGAACCACAGTAAAGGGGGTGACCTCATCTCCGACCCCCGGCTGTACATGACGTGATGGATCGTTATGGTGAGCGGACACGTTCACTTAGTGTTATGTTTGGTAACGTTTGTAATGGTGTGTGCTGATAACATAAGGATATAACAATGGAGGCTACTGCATCGGGTCTATTGGTCCATACGAGGCAGCCTCGTTTACACCCAACCCCTATCCCTCATATATCTGTCTAACTAAAATTTGAAGCTACCTAGCGTGTTCGAGTTAATGAACTACCCAGCGTGTTCGAGTTAATGATGCGTGTCTGTGGATGTGTGCGTTGGTGTGTGTTGATGTGTGCGTTGGTGTGTGTTGATGATGACGATGACGTGTTGTAGTTATGAACAGTTAAAGAGACGAAGGTGTTCAGGTTATTGGTGGCCGCTGGTCATAACATAACATCAACTAAACACCTCTGGCTTATATACAACATTTTTCCTCATTCTACCCCCCTCTGTTGATGTGTTTAACTTACCTGAAGGAAAACATTAAGACACTCCTCGGTTATCAATCATCTACCATTTATTTAGTCTACCTAGTTACCTTCAATTTAACGAAGGTCATTACGTGATCACCTGTACAGTATTCACCACACAAAGTCATACACCCAACGCTGTTACATTACTTTCCATTATCGCATTTTTTGTCACATAGTATGAGTGTGTGTATGAGAGTATGAGTGTGTGTATGAGAGTATGAGTGTGTGTATGAAAGTATGAGTGTGTGTATGAAAGTATGAGTGTGTGTATGAGAGTATGAGTGTGTGTATGAAAGTATGAGTGTGTGTATGAAAGTATGAGTGTGTGTATGAAAGTATGAGTGTGTGTATGAGAGTATGAGTGTGTGTATGAAAGTATGAGTGTGTGTATGAGAGTATGAGTGTGTGTATGAGAGTATGAGTGTGTGTATGAAAGTATGAGTGTGTGTATGAAAGTATGTGATAATAAGAAAAGATGTAGGAATAAAAAAGAGAAATATAAGATAAAACTAAACTAAAAAACAAAGAAGAATAAAGACGAAGGGGAAGAAAATAACGACAAATACATAGAAGTAGACGAAGAAATTGGAGAAAAATTACATTAGACGATGAAACGGAGATATATACAACACGCTGAAGAAGATACTGTATATTCCCCTCATCTCGGCTCTAGCGGGACGACGTTGGGGGGAGGGGAGAGGGAGAGAGGAGGAGGGAAGATAGAGAAGGAGGGAAGATAGGGAGGGGGGAGGGGGAGAGGTAGGGAGGAGAGGGAGGAGAGAAGTAGAGAGGAGGGGGAGGAGGGAGAGGGGGAGGAGGAGAGCTGTTTGGAGAAGTTAATCTTCGTCGCCGGATAATATTGCTCTCTAGATTATTAATGAGATGGAAGGATGAAGACTTGGAGAGGGAGAGAGGGAAGGGGAAGGGAAGGGGGAGAGAAGGAGGGAAGGGAAGGGGAGAGAAGGAGGGAAGGGAAGTAAGGGATAAGTGAGGAGTATTAGGACACTGACTTTGTATACTGAAGTCAGCACAGTATAAACAGTGTTAGAGGGAGGTGCTAGTGTGTGTGTGTGCGTGTGTGCGTGTGTGTGTGTGTGTGCTGAAACAGACTGCATGTGAAAGACTGACCAAAAACGTGTATTCATAGACACGTATACAGGATTTTTACGTACACATTTCGATACTCACACGGGAGGGGTCGGTTAGGTTAGGTTAGGTTAGGTTAGGTTAGGTTAGGTTAGGTTTAGGTTTTAGGTTAGGTTTAGATTTTAGGTTAGGTTTAGGTTTTAGGTTAGGTTTAGGTTTTAAGTTAGGTTTAGGTGTTAGGTTTAGGTTTAAGGTTTCAGGTTAGGGTTAGGTTTTAGGTTAGGTTTAGGTTTTAGGTTAGGTTTAGGTTTAAGATTAGGTTTAAGTTTAAGGTTAGGTTTAGGTTTTAGGTTAGGTTTAGGTTTTAGGTTAGGTTTAGGTTTTAAGTTCGGTTTAGGTTTAAGGTTAGGGTTGGGTTAGGTTTAGGTTTTAGGTTAGGTTTAGGTTTTAGGTTAGGTTTAGGTTTTAGGTTAGGGTTAGGTTTTAGGTTATGTTTAGGTTTTAGGTTAGGTTTAGGTTTAAGGTTAGGTTTAGGTTAGGTTTAGGTTGTTGTCTACCTTCGCTGATCGGAAGAGAGGTGTTTCCAACGGTGGTGTGGACTTTGTGTAAGAAGATTAAAGTTAATTAAGACGACTTACCTACCTGGCTGATAAAGAAAGAGGCGCCACCAGGGGAGAAAAAGGTCCTTCCATTAATGACTAATTAGTGTCACCTGGTAACAAAGGTACGCCATTGTGAGGAGTTATTATGAGAAGGGCTCTGCTGGGACCCCTCACACGTCACACTCCCTCCCTCACACCACACACTCCCTCCCTCACACGTCATAATTCCCTCCCCTCACACGTCACACTCTCTCCCCTCACACGTCATACCTCCTCACACGCGTCACACTCCCTCACACCTCACACTCTCCCCCTCACACGTCACACCTCCCCCCACACCTCACACCTCCCCACACCTCCACACTCTCCCCTCACACCACACACTCCCTCCCCCTCACACCTCACACTCCCTCCCTCATCCTAGACTCACACTACAGCAACGACAATACATCAACACATACACTCTACACTACAAAATACTGCGATGTCTACTAATTCATAGCTAAAAATACAGTATTAACACAATAGGTTTCTACATGGATATTAATACAATTCATTACAAAAAATACAAAACATATCTAACACAAATAAAATTATACATCCATAGGTAAGCAATTCACATACCAACATCTGTTCAACACACCTGCTCAACACACCAACACCTGCACAACACACCAACACCTGCACAACACTCCAACACCTGCACAACACAACAACACCTGCAGCAACACACCAACACCTGCACGACACAACAGCCCCTGCACAACACCTGAATACCTGCTCAACACACCAACACCTACACACACCAACACTCTGCACAACACACCAACACCTGCATTGTTCAACATTCCACACAACACACAAATATTATGCACACAACACACAACACTCTGCACACACACCAACATCAGACAACACAACAAAATCCTGCACGACACACCAACACCTGCACACACACCAACACCTACACAACAGACACACACCTGCACACACACTAACACCTGCACAACACACCAACACCTGTGAATAACACACCAACACTCTACACAACACACCAACACTCTGCACAACACACCAACACCTGCACAACAGACACACACCTGCACAACATACCAACACCTGCACAACACACCAACACCTACACAACACACCAACACCTGCACAACACACCAACACCTACACAACACAACAACACCTACACAACACACCAACACCTGCACAACAGACACACACCTGCACAACACACCAACACCTGCACAACAGACACACACCTGCACAACATACACACACACCTGTATCACACCACCCTTCACTCTCTCTCTTCGTCAATATCAACTTTTTGAGAAACACAACATCAGACTTTTTGTATCTAGATTTTCCTTTGGTAAACGACAAACAATTTCATCCGTGTTTGAAGAATATTTGAGTATGGGAGATAAAAGGGAATGAGTTTGAAGAGTGAAAGAGCCGATAACATGATCCAGGCTGTGAAGAGACCTTGTGTTGAGGTTAGGAGGTAGGGGAGAGGCCAGAGGTAGGGGGGAGAGGCTCGTGGTAGGGGAGAAGCCAGAGGGGGAGGAGGCTCGTGGTAGGGGAGAGGCCCGAGGGGTAGGGGGAGAGGCTCGGGTGGTAGGGGAGAGGCCTGAGGCAGGGGAGAGGCCGTGGTAGGAGAGGCCAGAGGTAGGGGGAGAGGCTCGTGGTAGGGGAGAGGCCTGAGGTAGGGAGAGGCTCGTGGTAGGGGAGAGGCTGGAGGTAGGGGAGAGGCCTGGTGTAGGGGAGAGGCCCGAGGTAGGGGGGGGAGAGGCCTGGTAGGGGAGAGGCCTGAGGTGGGGGAGAGGCTAAGGCAGGGAGAGGCCAAGGCAGGGGAGAGGCCAGAGACAGGAGAGGCCAAGGCAGGGGGAGAGGCCAAGGCAGGGGAAGAGCTAGTGACAGTAGGAGAAGACCGAAGCAGGGGGAGAGGGCCAATGACAGGGTGGGGTGGGGGGGGGGGTAGGCACACACTCCTCACCCACCTGCACAAACACAAAGAGAAAAAAATAATAACAATAATAATAAAAGTCAGCTGGGTAACATTACGATAATAACCCAACTTAAACACCAGTGGAAAAAATAGCAAAGAAAAGAACTACTGTACAATTTTGAAGGGACAGACATGATCGTGTTGAAAGGAAGACAAAGTTATTTAGTTCCAAAGCACACAAAAACTTATTAATTTCTTAGATATACTGTAGCTCTCATCACCTTGCCGCCCGGTGTGTGTGTGGAGCTGTGAAACTGATAATGGTGGGGAATATTTCATCTGATGGGTGTGGCGCATTAAGTCACCACACTCACTACTGTTTATCTATCTTGTAATTACTCAGAGATATATACGCCACCACAATTCAGCTGCCGAGGAGAAGTATGAGTTGCTGAGGAGGAGTGTGAGGTGCTGAGGAGGAGTGTGAGGTGTTGAGGAGGAGTGTGAGGTGTTGAGGAGGAGTGTGAGGTGTTGAGGAGGAGTGTGAGGTGCTGAGGAGGAGTGTGAGGTGCTGAGGAGGAGTGTGAGGTGCTGAGGAGGAGTGTGAGGTGTTGAGGAGGAGTGTGAGGTGCTGAGGAGAAGTGTGAGATGCTGAGGAGGAGGGGAGGTGCTGAGGAGGAGTGTGAGGTGCTGGTGGAGGAGGTGAGGTGTTGAGGAGGAGGTGAGGTGCTGAGAGGAGGAGTGTGAGGTGCTGAGGAGGAGTGTGAGGTTGAGGAGGAGTGTGGAGGTGCTGAGGAGGAGGTGTGAGGTGTTGAGGAGGAGGGGAGGTGCTGAGGAGAAGTGGGGGGGAGGTGCTGAGGAGGAGGTGGGAGGGGTGCTGGGAGGAGGAGTGTGGGAGGTGTTGAGGAGGGGTGTGGGAGGTTGAGGAGGAGGTGGGAGGTGTGCTGAGGAGGAGGTGTGAGGTGTTGAGGGAGGAGGTGGAGGTGCTGAGGGAGGAGGTGTGAGGTGTTGAGGGAGGAGTGTGAGGTGCTGGAGGAGAAGTGTGAGGTGTTGAGGAGGAGTGTGAGGTGCTGGAGGAGGAGTGTGAGGTGCTGAGGGGAGGAGTGTGAGGTGTTGAGAGGAGGTGAGGTGTTGGGAGGAGGAGGAGCGAGGAGGGGAGTGTGAGGTGCTGAGGAGGAGTGTGAGGTGTTGAGGAGGAGTGGGAGGTGTTGGAGGAGGAGGTGAGGTGCTGGGAGGAGGAGGTGAGGTGTTGAGGAGGAGTGGGAGGTGTTGAGGAGGAGGAGGTGCTGAGGAGGAGAAGAAAAGGAGGAGGAGTGTGAGGTGCTGAGGAGGAGTGTGAGGTGCTGAGGAGGAGTGTGAGATGCTGAGGAGGAGTGTGAGGTGTTGAGGAGGAGTGTGAGGTGCTGAGGAGGAGTGTGAGGTGTTGAGGAGGAGTATTAGGTGCTGAGGAGGACTTTCTCGAGGGAAAACTTATATACTAAAACACTTATATTCGAGAAAAACAAACCAGTACCTGAATCTCCATGAAGTTATTCCGGAAATAAAACAAAAAAAACAAACACGTGCATGTAATTAATACCACTTTCTTATGGATCATTATTCCCGGAAATAATAATAAAAATACAGAATCAAACGTAAGAGAGCAGAGTGTTGGTGGAAAGATGGACGTCAGCCAACACACAACGTAGAAAGAGATCAAGTCGAAGATACGATTTCAAGTTTCTCACCCTGAAGACGCCACGAACTTCTGCACTCCGCCAGTCATTGTGTGTGGATATCCCAAGCACTACGTCGATAATAATGGTGGACCAAAACTGGGAAAATACGAGGAAACTATCTATTTTTAGTTGTCTTTTAGCATGACAATACCTGGAAATCGTTCTCTTGGGGCCGCAGACTCTCCGTAAACGACGCTCATTCATCCTGTGATTCTATTCCCAACGTCTGTGTATAGAGGAGGAAAATCTGTTACTGGTGGCATCGGGAGGAGGAAGAATAAGACTGAATGACTATAAACACGTCTTTCACTAACATATGTAGAACATTCTAGAACAAATATAAGACTATCTTCTTTTCTACGCAATTTACTGTCTAGAAAATCACTGGATCAAGATAATTTCCCGAGTGACTTTATACAGCAAACGTGATCCCGATCTTCAACACGGGAAGTATAGGCGACTTAGCGGAGACGCAAAACTCCCGAGCAAATACAAAAACGACGATATATATATATATATATATATATATATATATATATATATATATATATATATATATATATATATATATATATATATATATATATATATATATATATCTGACTTGGACATACCTGATATAAAAATATTCGTAAAAGTTATGGAGAAAGTCGGCACTGACTCACGAAACATCTCAAAGCAGGTGTCAGAGCTTCACTGGACTGAATGAACCTGTCTCATTAGTGTGAGAAGACTTCGAGTTTATCTCTCTTTGAATATACCAAATACCTGCCCCACTGAGGTGTAGAATCTCTCATGTGACCCACCAACTATCTGGGCTGCCCACCACTGCCCTGCCTAATGTGGAAACTTGCGTGGTAACGTTTCTCTCGACATTCACGATAAGAGAGTATAGTAACCAATTATTACAGTATTAGTCTCAATCATACTGTATGTTTTTATTATAATTTAAGTTTGTTCTCACATTAGTTATTTGTGTATAAAGTCATCAGTTGTGATCAGCTCCACCCGTTGGGACACTCCCGGCAACTACACCAGGCGCCGTGTTGTTTAACTCGGGCTGTAAGAAGCTCCATCTATGGGTGGAAAATCAAAACTGAACCAGAGGATATGAACTTTTTGAGGTGACTGTACGAGTAAAAATACCTACATAAAAACACACACGTACTCGCCTCGCAGACGAGATGTTCCAGGTTTTTTTTTTTTTTTACGGGGATTAGCAAGTTTCTTTAGCCATTTGCCCCCGTCTATCCAGAAATAATTCGGAACCTGGATGTTAATCAATTTGCGGATCGTGCTCCGTGGTAATGGTTAGCCAGTGCAGTTGTCGAGTTGTCCGGTCTTCTCGGAATATTCCTTGACACTGGGTTATGCAACTCGTTAACTCAGGGTGTGGCTGTTGTATTGGCGACAGCTTCTACACCTTTAACACGTTCACGCCTAGGTGGCCTTAGGTCCGACCATCCTCGTACACAAGGGACAACCATTATATACTCGTATATATATAAAAGTTCCCAATTACTGCTGGGTTGAGAGAGGAAAATGGAGAAAAAAACTTGCCCACAGTCTTACCCTGCCTGGGGACTGAACATGAGTCTATTCACTTGCGAGGCGAGCATGCCTACCATTACACCACAGGTCACCATTACACACAAATACACACACGCACACTGGTATTAAAGTATAACTCTGGGTGTTGTATGCGACGCTGATAGTCATTTTAACACGATGTGCAAACATTTTCATCGCCAGAATATTACCTGTTAGGAAAAAAAAAGAAAAACTAAATTCCGGAACGTACGAGATTGTAGCACGGAAAAAAACAACTTTCAAATCATGCTGTTGATGGCGAGGAGAAGGAGGCGGAGGAGGAGTAGAAGAGTAGAAGGAGGAGCAGAAAGAGGGGGGAGGAAGAGAAGCAGGAGGTTTACACCGTGGACTACATCTTGAGTGGCCAAGATACACACGACTGATCCATGCATCTTTCCAAGTCATATCAAAATGATTCATAGACCCCTAACTGCTGCATAATGACTGTACTGCATACGTGTATATTTCATTCAGGAGCGAGGTACAAAATACAGAATTTCCATTTGTATTATTATTCTCATATCATTTGTTTGGTGAATTACTTCCCTACTCTAAAACATTCACAAAATACCTTATCACGGCAGCTGTGTATCGCTCTACCCACACGATGCTTTTGTCATCACTTGTCTGTGGACACGGGCTGGACCTGCTGGCGCGGAGCTATTTGTCACAACACCAACACAGCCAACACACTGAGAGTCATGTGACCTACAGCGTATACTCATGGTGACCTGTCAGTGTTATTAATGTGAAATATTAGGCCTCTCAGCCATATTGTCCTCCATGTTTGCCTATTTTATTCTGTCTGTCAGTTTTTGTCAAGTTTTCCCCCACCAATTATCTTGTCTCTGGTTCCTCGTCTGTTATCACTGTTCTTCACTCCACCATGTTCTGACCATCATCATCTCCCCCTCTTCCCCCTTCAACACCTTTCCTCTGCTACATATTATTATCCTTATATTTATCTCCTTATTTATTTGGCTTCCTGAACCCTGACCCAGAACATCACTCAACAAGACGATACAACTTACAGTATATCGAACACTGTTAATTTTTTTTTATTTACAGTAAATTCTCTTGTTATATTGTTGCCAAACATTTTCTGTATAATTTACAGAGATTCTGTATATATTTTTACATAAAATATCTGTTGAATTAACAGTGTTTGTAAAATTTACAATATATATATATATATATATATATATGCAAGTAAATCACTGTAGGTGCGCGTGATCTAGGTATATGCTGATAACCACAAGGAAAGAAGAAACACCTCAACCCGCCAGGATTAGGAACCCACGGCCCACTTGCCCATGAGATCAGACTGAAACGCTAACTGCTGGACCACCAGGATACTAAAAAGCAGTCCTAGACTTTGTTATATTTGACACGGGCTTTGTGTGGCTAATCCCTGCTTACAAAAAAAAAATGCCCCACAAGAAAAAAAAAAACTTTAGGTTTTCAGAGCTTTCCGAATTTTCGATATATATATATATATATATATATATATATATATATATATATATATATATATATATATATATATATATATATATATATATATATATATATATATAAACACACTGATATCTCCGTTGGCCGGAACAATTGGTGCAGAGTGCTTCGGGGAATGAGAGAATTACGGGTAAAGAGTCAACTCTCTCAAAGCCGGAAAAAAATCACTCATCCCCGGAACTTCCAGGGTAAAGAAAAAATGTTCTCGGAAATTCCAGAATATCATCTCTCAAACCCGGAAAAATAAATCCCACCCCCAGAATGTTCCGGGTACTATTGGGAAAATTTTCTCTGAATTTTCCAGAAAATGTTCCCCTAGGAAAATCGTTTCCAAAGTTGGAATTTTCCAGTAAATTCAGGCTTTGGGAACTATTTTCCGAGAAAATTTTAGTTCCGGCCACAACACACACGAGCGGAAGAATGTAAGCAACACGCACGACCCACACGGACTCGTGGGTGGAGTGACACTGATGGTTCACGGCCTGGCGCATCATATCTGCCATTTCACCGGGGTATGACTGTGACGTCAGCGAGCTGTGCGCGCAAGCTTTCATCGAGGTGAAACGGCACCTACCGATGCTCTTGGGACAGGAGCTAGCCCCAGCCTCGCTCCCTTACACAGTGCTGTTACTAAGCGCTTCGCTTAGTAGAGACACACAAATGATATATTCATGATGTCATATTTAGAGGGGAAAACAAGCTGAAGCAATTGAAAATTGAAACTTTAAAATGTCAATATAAGTTCAAGATTTACTAACCTCAACCACATGCCTCTACCAAACGATACATGGATGCCTCTTTTTCATTCAGGAGTGACAAAACAGCACAAATCATTACAACACTTCAGGACTATTATTGCCCATTGTGGATTTGGCTTCAAGAAGTTATTTCACTATTATTTTCATGTGCTTGTTTTGCTGTTCTTCCATCCATTGAAGAATTTTTTTTCCCTTTAGTTTCATAAGCATTATTTAGCTTTTCCTGGATGTCTATGTCAGTTAGTTCCTTAAAATGCACAAACATGCCATGTCGTTCAAACAGGAAGGGCCATTCAACTTGTAAATTGGAAATCGATACATTTTTCTCTATAATTTCAATCCTCTGAGTGAAGTAGGTAGCCTGCATTAACTCACCAACTTTACCACTGACTCCAAATAAATGTTTTTGCTTCAGTATAGATTTTTTTGTTTTGTTGTGATTCCTCTGTTTCTCCATCAGGATAATCTGTAGGCATATAATTAATGCAACCATATGTATCATGCCTGGCATCCTTTTGGGAAGTTTTAGCTGCAGACAGATCCTCATCATCAGTCCTGACATCATCCTTTTTTCTTTTCATTGATTGATCATTACTTTTTCTGTTGATATTATCAAACCTAAGCTGCAGCTGCTTAAAGAGCGAGTCAAGACCTGTTCCAACTATTGTTCCATTTATTTCATCTTGGAAAGATTTTGGATATTGTTTTACAATTTTATGGGCAATGGTTGTCAATGCCCTCTTACAGACTTTTGATACTTCATCAACTAATATTCGCACCATTTCTCTTCTTGCCGGGGGATTGGGCCTCATGCCTTTCTCTAAAAAATTTAGCAAATCTCTTTTTGAAAATTTTGCCCATGGTTATTCAAAATCATCGGCCCACATTGCATTTACATTGACTTGCAACTCATGCGATAAACTTGATGCACACTCAATGTTTGTGGCTTGTGTAATCATAGCTGTTGAAATATTCTCTGACTTTGTTGATGTTAGAGATTTTGAAGGTCCTGAAATGTATAACCTAAATACAAATTTAAACCTTCACAGCACTGACACAAAACATACTTGTGCATGTAAGCAGTCAGTCAATTGATCAGATGGTAAGTCATGCAACACCTTAAGCCAAAAAAGCAGCTCAATAATATGGCACATGGAACAGGAGATTATGAAGTTGAGGGTAATCACAAGCAACCTATCATCCTTAAGCCAAGCCCACAATAAGGTAATGTAAAAGGAACATAATGCAACAATACACTTACAGCCTTAGACTGGTAACAGCTTTACTGAACAGGGACAAACCACAAAGCTATTGGCTAAAAACAGCATGCATTATTGTTGCCTAAAAATCATAATTTTCATAATAGTAGAAGATATATAAATAATTTACAGAATATACATATCCTCACCACCCATGATAGTAGGTAGAGTATTATGAGGCAAGTGCCATGCAATGAGAATTCCTCAAGCCCACATTCTACGAAGAAAATTAGGAATTTTTGAATAAGTTCCTAATGCTATTGAAAGGTTCTCTAATCATAAATTAAATATATAGTTGACAAGGGGATAAAGTAACTATATAATTATACAAATGTTTACTCGATAAGGAACAATCTAAATATACAACTATTTATCATGCAATTGCTTCAGTCTTTTAAAAAACATTCAAGATAATATGAATCTCAAACAACTATCATACCTTGCGTCCAGCTGTCAATAAGTTTACGGGCTTGAATGGCCTTCAACATTGAAAGGTCCTCTAGCTGCACATATTTCAAGTCATCAACTGTTTCAACACCTATGCTAGAGTACTGGGTGCCCGGTACACTAGGGACGATTGTGTATTTTACTTTTACTGTATATTTATTCATCTCTGGAAGGAAGGGGGTGCCAGTGGATAGGTCCGCCCCGGGAGCCAAATACTCTAGGAACGCCCCTGTTTAGGTCTGTCCTGGTGTTCACGGTATATATGAGCTTTCAGTCCTGCAAAGGAAGATAACTTCCTTATACACCTTGTAAATGGGCAATCAAATCTTTTGTTATATTCACTTGTATGAAACTGGCAATGGGTAACATATCTCCTTAATGATTTTGAAACAGGTTTACAGAGACGACATGTATACCCGATATCCATTGTGAAGATTTACCATTAATCTAGCTAAATATGATAAGGCATATCTCCTTAGAATATACTTAAAGAGGGAAAACACTGACCCTCTGAGCTGCCTTCCGTTTCAACGAGTGATGCGCCTCTTTGGAATAATGTAAACAAACACGGACACAGGACGAACGTGAACCGCATATTCAGTTATTACATACAGAAATACATAGCATTAACATGCAATTTTAAATGTTCTATGCATCATGAAGTATATAGTATTATAAAATGTCAGTTTATATTGATAATTAAACAAATTGAAAAAGAGAAAGAAAAAGAGTGTCTGAAATATTTTACAGAACAAAAAAGTAATTCAAATTACTACGTTTTCCTGGTCGGAAATACAGAATGAAACATGTAAAAAAATACTGAATTTTCTAACAGATTTTAGTTAATCTCAGCTAACACGTCTCTGCTAATTGACCCTGAGCAGGTGAGTGACGGCCCCAAGCAGGTGTTCTATACACTTGTTGCATCTCTCTCTCTCTCTCGTGTCTTTAAACCATATCCCTATCTTACCCTCGCCAAATGCTAAAGTATTTTATGACTCCTAGACGTCTTCCGCCGTAAACTTGTAAATGATCTCGTATACCAGAGTGGGGAAAGGCAACTTGGGTTCGCGGCCCCATCAACCAGGTCCTCGTTCTAAATTATCCAAGAATACGATAAATTCCTAAACTCTGACGATTACCCTTTGGCTATGCTTTCATGTGAGTAATTTCATTGTTAACAGTCGCATATATCCAGCATGTAACCCACAAACACAGCTGCTTACCCCTCGCCACTTACATAACAGGCGCTACACACCTTCACTACACAACACCACCAAACTCTCTCCTAACACTGCCTCTTACCGACACATCAGGCTACAGTGTTATCCTCCTCCACCTTGTGTTTCCATAAGTGGTGTCAGTTCACTATACCAGTTATCATGGTAATCTTCTCGTTCTCTTCATCAGCTGGGGCAAACCTCACCTTGAACCCAAAAGCTAAATCACCAACCACATTTGAAAGCCACTGAAACGTATTGAAACAATAATAACATAAACTAGTGGTTCTAGTTATCAATTATACCCATAATGAATATATACTGATCATTAAATTCCTAACAATGCATCGTTTTCTATTGCCGACATCAATGCAAGTTTGTAAAAATTTTCATAACATGTCCTCCAATACCGCCCCACAGCCTCGTAATGTTTGTCACTATTACCAACACATTTCCCAGCCTCCACTCTCCTCCTCCTCGTCATCTACAACTCTAACATTCTAAGCAATCTACTCTGAAATAAAAAAGAAGCTATTTACATCCTCTCTCACACAAACTCCTAAGACACTGTGGGAGCTTCGGCATATAACCTCCTCCACCTTTAGACACGAAGAATGAATTAAACATATTTTGGATATTTCACCAAGTAAACTCCTGCTACTTTACAGCTTGTACTCGACAGTATCTCTCCAAAAGTAACGCAGGATCCGGTCCGTTGACTTCCGAGATGCTACATGCAACTCGTGATGTCCCGGGAGGTTGGTATCCGTGGTTCTGTGCCCCGGGAGGAGTTGGTAGGCGTGGAAAGGGAAGGGAAGAGGAAGGTGAGGGGGAGAGGTGATGGGAGGGAAGGCAAGGTGAATGAGAAGAAGGATGGAGGAGGAGAGGGTAAGGAAGGGTGAAGGGAGGGAAGGGAAGAGGAAGGTGAGGGGGAGAGGGGATGGGAGGGATGCTGTACCTCGTGTATGCTTGACCTGTCACGGCTTCATCAGGGAGCTAATGAAGACTTTCCCTTTAATTTCGAATATCCTTCATGATAACCTGAAGGAACCTGACCTCTCCCATCCCTCTCCTGTAAGATGTTGACCTGTAAGATGTTGACCTGTAAGATGTTAGTGAAATTATTCTTAGGTTGAAATAAGTAGCAAAATTCTCATCCCACCTTAAATCCCCTAAAGAGACTCTCCATCCTAACCTAACCTAACCTAACCTAACCTGACCCTCAAGTCTAACCCCAGTGTTCTATAAAGAGGCGGAAGGATCTAGAGAGGCCACAACAACAAGGCCATTATAACCCTCAAACAAGGCCATTATATCCCTCACCATCAAAGGCTTCAGTGTAATTATCAGCCTGATATTTTGTTTTATTTTAAATGAAGTTAAATTACCTGTCGACACTGCCACCACTATGGGCGCCACCACCACTATGGGCGCCACCACTACCACCACTATGGGCGCCACCACCACCACCACCACCACCACTATGGGCGCCACCACCACTATGGGCGCCACCACCACCACCACTATGGGCGCCACCACCACCACCGCTGTGGGCGCCACCCACCACTGGGCGCCACCACCACCACTATGGGCGCCACCACCACCGCTGTGGGCACGCCACCACCACCACCACTGTAGGCGCCACCACCACACCACCACCACTATGGGCGCCACCACCACCACCACTATGGGCGCCACCACCACCACCACCACCACTATGGGCGCCACCACCACCACCACCACTATGGGCGCCTACCACCACTATGGGCGCCACCACCACCACCACCACTATGGGCGCCACCACCACCACCACCACTATGGGCGCCACCACCACCACCACCACCACCACCACCACCACTACTACCACGACTAAGAGAGCATTGCTAGCGGGTGGTGAAGGAGGAAGCTCTCGTACCAAACTGTGGGAGGTGTCCGGAGAGAGAGAGGCGGGTGATGGTGTGGTGGGTGGGTGTTGTGGGTGGGTGATGGTGTGGTGGGCGGGTGATGGTGTGGTGGGCGGGTGATGGGGGTGGGTGTTCGTAATGAACCAGGTGGAGTCGTGGGGGTGAATGTGGGTATGGTGGGTGGTTGTTGGTGTGGTGGGTGAGGTGATGTATGGTGGGTGGGTGATGAAATTGGTGTTCGTGTGGTTATGGGTGGGTGATGGGGGTGGTGTGGGTATGGTGGGTGGTTGTTGGTGATGGGGGTGGGTGTTCGTGTGGTGGGTGGGTGATGGGGGTGGGTGTGGGTATGGTGGGTGGTTGTTGGTGTGGTGGGTGGGTGATAGTATGGTGGGTGGGTAATAGTGTGATGGACGGGTGTTAATAAAGCCTGGCTCCCTCACACAGGCAGGTTAAGCGCACGACTTGAAGAAAACAAACACAACAATAGGTTAGGTTAGGTTAGGTTAGGTTAGGTTAGGTTAGGTTAGGTTAGGTTAGGTTATTAAAGAAAAATTGATGGTAAAATTGTAAATGTAAATAAAAGACGAAAGTTTATAAAAAAAATAGTGATGTAAAAGTTGTGATGTGAAGGATGAACGGCTTGTTACCCTAACGTTTTACCCAATACTAAAAAAATAACAAGTTCTGTTGATAACCCAACCATGTAGTGCTACAAACTGTGTGTGTGTGTGTGTGTGTGTGTGTGTGTGTGTGTGTGTGTGCGTGTGTGTGTGTGTGGTAGGGAGTAAAAGCAGTAAAGCACAAGGACGAGGTTACCCCCCTCCCCCTGGACTAACTGTATCAACTATCGGGAACAAAATTCAATTATCTAAAATCGAAAAACTTTTGTTGTAAGTTGAATAAAATATCATACATGTTCACTCTTTCTTAGAATTGTATTGCCTCTTATTGGTTAGGTTAGGTTAGGTTAGGTTAGGCAAGGTTAGGTTAGGCTAGGTTAGGTTAGGCAAGGTTAGGTTAGGCTAGGTTAGGTTAGGCTAAGTTAGGTTAGGTGAAAAGAGGATGAGCCGTTTCCTAGCAGCAGTTTACCCAGTCACCACCACCTCCTGACACTCGCTCAAGTCTACACAACCTCGAACATGTGTTATGCTCATACTACGAACTGGAACTTGTGACCTTATCTTCCTAGTGTGAGTAGACGGTAAGGGCAGGTGAGAGGAAGGTTGGCATCTGTCACCTAAATACTATGAGGACCTGGACGACGGCCCCAGCTAAATAAAACCATTGATCCGCCCTATACATGTAATATTATTTAGGCTTACACGAAGTAAATTATAAGACACCCTTTTGTTTAATGTTTTAATCGTTCTCTTCAATACAAAACAACATAGGTTCTATTAGACGCAGTAATGTGGCACCACCAGAAACAAAATAACATTCAAAACAAAAATTTAATAACTGAGAACAAATCAAACTATCGAGTTTATCCCCTCTAGTGGGTTGGATCGGCTTGGTGGCTCTTGCACAGCCTGTCAACACGGGGTTTGATATTGCCAGACTCAGGTCATCGTCACACTGCAGGCATACTCTGTGCTTGGTTTTCAGTACTTTGAACGCAGAAAATCCTACCTCACATAAGTAGCGGATTGTAAAAGGCATTTAAGAGCCTTTTCAGTCAGGGCAGGATAATGATTTCTCTCATAGATCCAGAACTCGGACAGTGAAAGGGTAGAGAACTTCATTTTCAAACTTCCATCATTTGATATGTCAGTGAGTTCCTCTTGCAACTTTAGATCGAGATGTTCACTTATCCCGGGTGTACAGGGTCTCTAGTCCAGTTCAGGCGGAAGTTGTCAAGGTAGAGGAGATGGTCTCTGAAGTAACCCTGTAGAGGCGCCAGGTGGGAGTGAGAGACGTTCCTGTTAAACATTTCTGTAACTCCCTCCTGCACATAAAAAATACAGACTTCTTGACCTTGCATACTCTGATTAAGTCCATTTAGATGCTGGAAAACACGTGCTAGATTCATCCTCGAAACTGTTGTCAAGTTCTGATTGTCCGGATGAAAGAAAGTCGGCCAGATCTCTCCGTAATGCAAACACACGATTTAAAAATGTCCCTCGCGACAACCAGCGCACTTCAGACTGGAGCAGTAAGCCCTCTTCAGTAGTCCCCACAGTCTGTGTCTCAGGAAGCGCTCTTCTTCACTATTTTCACAACTTCCGCAGACTCTGATGCGTGATCCAAGAAATCCTTAATTACAATATATTATAGTCAACGTTTCTCTGACTCAGGTGTTTGTTATGCCTGAGGGAGAAGTTTTATGGTTTTATTTGTGGCTCAACTATACAGTCCTGTGTCCTGGAGGTGCAAAGATATCGAGTCTTGATACTAGGTGGGCATTACCAGAGCTCAGCTTATAGTGCAAAAACGATCTTTATTATCCCCATTAGGAAGTTGTTTGGTATTTCTAGTCACCCCAGGTAGTGTGAGGGAGGTGGAGGCCAAACACAATAAAACTACCGCTGTGGGGAGGGAGAGAATCAAAACTCACATACACCCTCAAATATTGTTATGGCAGGAAGGTTGCAATACAAACAGGGGTGAGGGTGAAGATATTAAGCACAAGTATGTAACAGTAAGCAAATAAAACATGTCTGGTGTAGTTATACCATTATTTAACAGCATGGAAGAATGACAAAGGTAGTGAAGATAAGGTTATGGCAGTAGGTGGGATATCATCAAGGTTAGGTTAGGTGGACGAGGTAACAATTCAACAGACAACTGGTTACCTCAGGAGCCATCTATTCCACTTAAGGATGAAATGAGGAAAGTTTCAGGCCGGGCAACTTCCCTTTTGAGAGAGATAATTGGGTTAATAATTCACACAGGACCGCCGCGTCAGTATTGTTCCCGGACAGGTAATGTGATCATTGCTCCCTCCTTCAGTAAAGAAACACAAGTAATAACATCTCAATTACTAAGACAAGTTATGAATATTACCATTAATTTTCACTGTCAGGAAAAGTTATGAAAGACTCACTAACGTGTTTTGAGCGACAACTGTAACTTATCACTGTACAGGTTATCAGAGGTACTGTGGGACACCCGTCAAGCTTGGCGGTAAATCAGGTAAAATATAACTCAGTGTCGGATTGTGATGGGGTGGAAATGGGTGAGCACTGACCGTGATAACTTGTCTGTCTGAAGGAGGATTACTGACTCACGACGAATATAACAGAAGTGTTAGTGGCTACACCCGGTTAACACGGCACTGAGTGTAGTTAACAAAGTCAAAGTATTAATCACTAGAACGTCGCTTCCTCAAGACTGTCACTCATCATCTGTTTCGTCATTTTCCCTCTTTTAAAAACTCACAAAATTAGTAAACATTTGTTCCACTAATAAATGATAACACAAACTATGAAAATAAAACATTCTGGGGAAGAGAAGTGCACTCCTGTCACTCTCGTTACAAGTTAAGACCGAACATTGACCAGGTTAAGGTAGTACACAACGACCATCAACATACACCTCACCCAGCTCCATGTGGCCATAACACCCCTATTGTTCTTGGCTCCAGCCCAGCTTAACAACCCTCTGAGTCAACAACATTACTTTTACTACACGCATAAATCTTCTTCTCCACACAACCGCCACAACACAGGCAACACAGCAGCTGGTCTAGTCGACGGTCGTTACAGTCACAAGTGTTGACACATTCTCCATCCCGTAACATCATTCGGTGTTTCAAAAAGTTCCGCTTTCCTTTCAGTGTTTCCTTCCTGTTTCTTCCTCAGGCATTATATGTCATTTCCCACTACTTACTCCTAAGTTTCCTGAGACAAACTTTAACTATTTGTGTGTTCATCCTCCTGAATTCACTCAAATAACTTACAGATAACCAACTAACGTATACAGCTTCTAAGTCAATGTTTCAACACCTGCCTGAGGGAGTGACGACGACCGTGGATGAGCAAAATGTTTGAACAAGACTCAACAGATATTCTCAGGGTGCCCGTGGAGAAGTGGGGGGAGGGAGGCGAGGTGATGTAGATAAATGACTTTCTTCATTTCCTATATAACTGTTCTCTGCTCGTCTGCTTCTCGCAATTACAAAAATTTTCTTGATTACATGTTTCTGGCAGAACCAACTTCACTCTTTATATTACCATTTACTTCTGGTGAGGTGCAGTTAAAACACTAGGCGATGAGGCAGTAGGTGGTGGAGGTGTTGTTGATACACCAGGTGGTGGAGGTGTTGCTGCTACAACAGGTGGTGGAGGTGTTGTTGATACACCAGGTGGGTGGAGGTGTTGCTGCTACAACAGGTGGTGGAGGTGTTGTTGATACACCAGGTGGTGGAGGTGTTGCTGCACCAGGTGGTGGAGGTGTTGCTGATACACCAGGTGGTGGTGTTGCTGCTACACTAGGTGGTGGAGGTGTTGCTGATACACCAGGTGGTGGAGGTTGCTGCTACACCAGGTGAAGGGAGGTGTTGCTGATACACCGGGTGGTGGAGGTGTTGTTGATGCACCAGGTGGTGGAGGTGTTGCTGATACACCAGGTGGTGGATACACCAGGTGGTGGGGTGGTGTTGCTGATACACCAGGTGGTGGAGGTGTTGCTGATACAAATTGGTGGAGGGGTACACCAGGTGAAGGAGGTGTTGCTGATACACCAGGTGGTGGAGGTGTTGCTGATACACCAGGTGGTGGAGGTGTTGCTGATACACCAGGTGGTGGAGGTGTTGCTGATACACCAGGTGGTGGAGGTGTTGCTGCTACACCAGGTGGTGGAGTGTTGCTGTCCCCACCAGGTGGTGGATGTTGCTGCACACCAGGTGGTGGAGGTGTTGCTGTGTTACTACACTAGGTGGTGGGAGGGTGTTGCTGATACACCAGGTGGTGGAGGTGTTGCTACACCAGGTGGTGGAGGTGTTGCTGATACACCAGGTGGTGGAGGTGTTGCTGATACACCCAAGTGGTGGAGGTGTTGCTGATGCACCAGGTGGTGGAGGTGTTGCTGATACACCAGGTGGTGGAGGTGTTGCTGCTACACTAGGTAGTGGAGGTGTTGCTGCTACACTAGGTGGTGGAGGTGTTGCTGATACACCAGGTGGTGGAGGTGCTGCTACACTAGGTGGTGGAGGTGTTGCTGCTACACTGAGGTAGTGGAGGTGTTGCTGCTACACCGGGTGGTGGAGTGTTGCTGATACACCAGGTGGTGGAGGTGTTGCTGATACACCAGGTGGTGGTGTTGCTGATACACCAGGTGGTGGAGGTGTTGCTGATACACCGGGTGGTGGAGGTGTTGCTGATACACCGGGTGGTGGAGGTGTTACTGGTACACTAGGTGGTTGTTTGTGTACCGTTCAAGTGAGTATCAGTCACATCCCTTCATTTCCATCTTATTTATATGCAAATAACACAAATCTATTATTTCATTAGAATATTAAAGGAAGACCCAGAGCGTATAAACAAACACGAAGCTCAAGATGACTCGTTCCGTCAGTGGTCGTGGAGGGTGGGGGCTGGAGGGGGTCAGGCTTCGTCACGTCGCTGGTGGCAATATTACCGTTGACTTTTGGTGTCTTCCCAGATGCCTCGCGCTGGCCATCACTCCCACCAACTCACCCAGCTGCCTCATGTATTGATTCTGTAACTTTTTAAATTAAATTGGCCGAGGCGTTGTCCTGGCACCACGGAATACATCAACACATAATTAATATCCACCAAATAACTCAGGATTGTGTTGGTATTCAATATTTCAAGAAGAGTTTATAGTATTGAGGACATTATCTTACGCTGTAAAATATAAGCCAAGTGATCTAGAAGCTATTATACGCTGAACTTTATCACACACACACACACACACACCTATTGCCGCTGCAGCACAACTCAGAACTGTTCACATTAATTAGAACATGCCGTGACTACCAGGAAGGGGTCCACAAACTACCGCAGTATACTAATTAGTACCCTCTGGATATCACATGTGGCCGAACAGCACGAAGTTTACACACCAATCGAACTTATCTTCACTAACTTCAATTCACTTTCAAGACACCTTATGACTACCAGGTATAATATCTCTCTGGGCATCACTACACACGCTGTGATCAAACGAGTATCTCATCGACCTCTTTCAACAACACTTTATATGTTTCTCTATTTTTTTTATAATCATGAGGGGAGATGTAAGCTATAAGAGACACACAAAGTAATGGGGTCGACACTGTGCCTTATATTTAAACAGAACACATGAAAGGGGTGATCTAGATTATGAATAGTGGTCCCTACAGATGAAAGACTGAGTGTTGTACAAGGCAGACACGAGTGATGAAAGGGAGATGAACTTTGTCAAAATATGAAAAACAAAGGATGAGTGGATGGGATCTTCTTGTGTATTATTCTTCAGCAGTGTGTGTGTGTGTGTGTGTGTGTGTGTGTGTGTGTGTGTGTGTGTGTAATGAACAGTGAGGTATTGAGAGGAGCGACCGGGTTGAAGTATTAAGCCAGGGATAGTGGTTTAATTTCCCGGGTATTGGCCATTAAATACCCGGTAGAACAATGAGTGAAGAATATAATCACGAGTAAATAAACTGACGGAAATTCCTCGACCAGCTACAACAGAAACCCAGGTCGACTCTGTTAATGTTTTACAGACAGAAAAATGCCTCTAATGTTACAAACTTTCTCCGCGATTTCCACATTGTACGAAAAGCAAAATGGAAGTTGTGCTGACGATCAGACGGCTCAGACCATCCCCACCATCACCACCATCATCATCACCACCACCATCAACATCACCACCATCTCCACCATCACCACCATCTCCACCATCACCACCACCATCCCCACCATCACCACCACCATCACCACCATCATCACCACCACCACCATCAACATCACCACCATCTCCACCATCACCACCACCACCATCATCACCACCACCATCACCACCATCATCACCATCACCATCACCACCATAAGGAACATTCCTATCCCTGGCGTCACTACACACATGTATAAACCAGGATATCGTCTATAAATTGCAACAGAATCATCATCAACATCATAAAGGCTGAAATATACGTAGATACACAGCATTTGTTCACCGAAAATTAAAATCATAATTTACTCACATGGCCATAATGATCGTTCAGACAACATTTTTCAAGAGACAAGTTCCATACGTCACAGAGTATGATGTTGGACACTACCTTTGATGGTGAACCTGAGTAAACATTTGCTTATCTTTACTGTAAACATTATCTCTCTCTCTCTCTCTCTCTCTCTCTCATCTTTTACCACATAACATGAGGTGTGTCAGTATAGTGAGGTCCTGTACTGATTGAACCTATGGACTGAACCGACAACGGAGGAATCGCTTGGCCCTATTGTAAAGTGTAGAGGTGTAGTGAGGGTTTAGTAATGTGTTGGTGGTGTTGTTAGCGGCGGTGGGTGTGTCTGTGGCCTCATTGGGTGCCGGAGTATGACGGGACATTTGTACTCGTGAATTAATTTCTATTGTAGAATATTCAAAGTTCCCTCGAAGGTGGAGTTCATCTGTTTAGTAATGTATTAGGGGTTAGCAGAATACCACAGGAATGAAACCCAATCAGTGAGTGTCCCAGGAGAATGGGTGATGGTGACGGTGATGGTTATAGTAATGGTAATAGTGGTAGTGATGGTGATGGTCTGAGTCTTCTGGTCGTCAGCACAACCTTCCATTTTGCTTTTCGTACAATGTGGAAATCGAGGAGGAAGTCTGTTACACATTTAAGCCGTTTTTTCTGTTGATAAAACATTACAACGAGTCGATAATTATACCTTGTGAAGTGTTTTGTGTTTATTGTTTGAATCCTCTGTGAGAATGAGAGGTATGTTGTAATTAAGGCTCAAAGAAAGACATTGTGAGGGTGACTTGGTGTTGGGGCAGTGTAGCTTGTGAGGGAACTGTGTCCATTCTCTATATTAACAGTGAAAAGTATTTGACAAGAGCCGTATATACGACGAAAGTTCAAGGTGGGGTGTACTTGTGATCAGGAAAATGACGCCGTCCCCCTTGTGATTAAATAAGAAGCTACCATACTGTGCTGAATATAAAAGGAATCGTTGGATAATTATGTACTCATAGGAAATATTGATACTCAAGTCGCGAATCTCTCCGTGAACGAGTTTCTTCTCTTTTATCCTTCATGGGAACAAAACATCATTATTTCCAGGATGCTGTGTTCCGCGGCCTCAAATATCTTGGAAAAATATTCATGTCTGCAGCTCTATCTCACTGGTACTGAGGTGGGTGTTAATCCCTACGTGTGGTCAGGACGATTTATAGTCAGAAGGCGAGAGCTTATACGAGGCCGATCTTTATTAGGTTCCCAAACCCTCACTTGTTACGTATGTCATCAACAGTCTCTCGTTGGGAAGCGTAATCTTGACCCTTGACTCGGTGGTGAAGTATTGTACCTGAGGAGGCCTGTGTAGTGGTGAAGAGGAGGTGCTATAAGGAACTCAAGCGTGGCGTTCTCGGAGTCCTCCAGCCTTAGGTCTACTGACTTCTTCTTTAACTGTACGTAAGATATGGTTCACGAGCGCAATTTAAGGGGATCATCGCTGGTGAGTTAGTGGGACCTCACCGTGTGCCTCAGGTCCCTCTAGCCAGGAGCCTGAATAGTGTCCCTACGTCCCTACAGCCTGGGCAAACTGCATTATGTGCTGAGGAAGTTCCCATGAGTATATCGCAGCTACAACTCAAACACACAGCAGTGAAGCTATTGGCAGACTGTGCAGCAGGCCAATCAGCAAATCTGGTTATTCTCAGTTTACCGATAAGTTAATCAGTTTTCACTCGAGGTTTTACGCTGAAAAATTCCCAGGATAACACTGTACCTTGTAGGTGTTTGGTGCTGGGTGAGGCAGGTCAACAAGATTTTTAATGGATATGATTTTAGTGTGTGT